>NW_016909682.1:509475-523249 GCF_001483705.2 Eufriesea mexicana
TTCTTAATAATAAAATATAAATTTAATATTAATAATTAAGAAAAAGATAGATATATATAAGAAAATTTAATAATTAATAGTAACTGTAAAAAATAAAAATAAAAAGACTAAAATTGGAAATCTTTTTACCTGGTCTGATGTTAGAAGATTTCTTTACAGACATTAAAGGCTACTTCACTATTATATAACACTCTTTTCAATGGTAAATTATTTTCCTACTTGATCCTGATTATTTTCCTCTCAGAATTTTTCTTTTCAACTCAACTTGTTGCACTTGTAGCAATTAATCAACCCAATTTTAAAATATTTCTTTAAATATAATAGCTATTGATCCAACTTAATGTACACCATAGACTTCCTAATTAGAGCCTGATTTTTATGCTTGGTTCTGGTCATTTGTCTTTATTACTTCATTGCCTTTTAACGATATCTGTGTGCAGAATTTTCTTCGAGTTTTCAATAATACCGCAGTCTAGAAACGGTTCATTTTCTCAGCGAGAGAATCAGGAAGGAAACGAGCATTGCTGGTCTTTTACAATTCTTAAAAGACCCATTATCCTACATTCGGATACTTTCCAGATTTTCTTAAAGTAGCTCCGCACAGTTCCGCGAGTCGGATTGACCCTGTTCGAGGTTTAATTCATTGTTAGTTCCAGTTCTGCTTTCGTAGGTCCGATTAACATAATGTCATCAAGCCCCACTCGGGTTGGCCTGACTATGGCACACTTGTGACTCCTGGAAATTTTTAGGTCTATTGTTACGAAATAACGAGTATAACGTATGATAATTGCACGCTGTTAATTCTACTTTCAGGATTTTATACTCCTTATCTGATTTTTGTATAATTTAAACGCAGAAAAGTGGTAAATATATTTGCGAGATGTTATCGAGTGTTTTGTGATTTAAGTTACATGTGGAGTAATGTGTAATAATTTTAAGAGTAATTTCTTCAGGTTATATGCAATTATTATACAACAATTTTTGGCGATATTTATTATTATTTGTTATAAATGTTTGTTTTGGTAGGTTTTTTGACGCTTTAGGGTGTTTGGAGAAGCTTAGAATTTTTGGAATTATATAAATATAAGTATAACATATATTGGAATTGATTTTACTTATTAATTTTATTGTGTAAAAAGATACATATTTTTTACTCTAGTTTGTTACATTTTAACTTAATTTATGATTAAATATAACAATTATCATGAATTTAAATTGAGATATATTCTAATTAATTTTATCTATTAAGAGACATATTTTTTTACTGTGCTTTGTTACATTTTATGTTCTGTTAAAGAGGTAACAATTTGTGAGCATCAATATATTAGACTTATTATTTAGATACATCTACATTCATATTAATTAGATTTATGATACTTATATTCATTACATTAATAAAATTAAATTAATAAATTCATTACATTAATAACGTGGCTTTGCTGAGAGCTGAATTCCACATAATAAGGCTCATTACGATAAGAGGTTCATAAAGAAGAGTGGAAACCTTGCTAGAAAGATGGTACTCACACAAAAAATGGAGGACAACATACTATTCATTAATAATCACCACACAACCAATATATGTTCTAAGAAAAATTCCATATTACTTGCAGTACGATCTAACAGTAAAAATAATAATATTATTTCAATTTTGTTAATTAATCTTATTAAATTTTCATAAAAGTCATAGACAATAAAATACCGCTTGTCCACACATTCCTTATGCGACGTGGAATAAAAATATGAGAGGTTAAGAACACGTCGCTGGCACGAAAGGCAATGGAAAGGAAATCCTTATCCTTGCACGAAGTGAAATGATTTGTCGAGGTGATTTCTTGAAGGAAACACTGCATCTATTCTACTATCGTTACGCCGTGGCGAGAAGCCGAGCCAATCGATTTTCATACAGTGTACCATTCCTCGTTCAGTTTCGAGATTTACAATCTTTCCGATCGAATCAACCGTGTAGCGTGCAAGAAAAACACAAAATTATAATTAATACGCTTCCGACTGCAATAAGGAAGGAATCGTAGAAGCGTTAGAGGTTCGGTACTGCGTAAGAAACAGTTCCCTTAAAGCCGCGTCTACACTGACCGGTATTACCTATAGACCGTTCGCGAACAGTAGCGACATCGCGACGTATCTACTACGAAACTCACGAACAGTTCGCGACTCGCACACAACAGACGCAGACTGAACTCACGAATAGGTCTTTTAGCGTCTCCCCTCCTAATCGAACGATATTTGCTGGCCACTGACGAGTCCACCGGACGTTGCTTGCTGCACGCGAAAATGTCCACACTGTTGCTAAACATAGTTCGTGTAGGACAACAGTACAGAACAGTAGTATAATTGAGTCGAAGTTGCAACTGCGAATCGTCACGATATTCTTCGGTCGTAAATCAAATACACTTCAAAGAGATAATTAAATTTGCCAAGAACACGTTATTATTCATTCAGATATATTACAAACCAAATATTTATAGTCACTCCCTTATATATATACACATATACCGAATCATTAATTTAAAATTAGTGATATAGATGTTAATAATTCTTTCCACATCGTCACTATCTTGACTAGAGTATTTTCTGAAGTATTAATATTCTAAAAGCTAATTTTTATTTCTTCAGTTTTTAATTCTGTGGAATACGTAGTGATTTGAAGTTTTCATTTGGTAGTTTATGTTTTGAGACGACACACAGGCCCTTCAATACGTCCTTCACCCTTTCACTGTTTACGAAAGCGTTCACACTGCGAGTAAATGCGTCTCGTGCCCGACTGTGTTCCCGTGTGTATGCCGCGTAAATCCTGCGCTCGCGACGTGCCCTCTGAAGACGCAGGAAGGAACTAGTAAACGCAACGACGTAACGTCCATTGCGTTGAACTTTCTCGGTTATCGAACGGATCAGTGTTCGTTGCTCTGTTTCGACACGATGCATCTCTCGTTCGATTCATAACCGATCCCTAGTCTCGCTCTTGTTTTTATCCCCGGTTGAAGAAGCAATTAATGATTCACGATGTATGCACGCGAGCAGTTTCCCCGTGTTTTCGATTTTGCAACGCGTGAGCCGATCGACAGAATGGACGAATTCAGTTTCTATCGAAATGCATTGCGGCCATTATTATATTCAGACAGTGAAGTGTAACTGAACGGGTTCTGCCGGTAACGCGAGGTGCCAGACTTTCACGAGTGTGCGTTTTGCTCACTGGATCGTACGGAGATCCTATTTGATTACAGGCTGCGTTCTACCCGAGCCGTGGTTACGTCTGATCGTGACTCATTCGTTTCGTACGCCTGTGTACGGGAGTATACACATTTGTACCTATCGGTCACCTCATTTGAGAAAGTACGTGTGGGGTAATGCACATTGAAATATTAATTTCATCTGTTATTTATAGCGTTCTTTGTCTCTGACTGGAGAGAGGAATGCCTGTTATGCGTGCCTTGAAATATTGTGTCTACGTGGACGAAAAGAAAACAATGGACGCCAGTCTTATTTTTTTATGCGCACAGTTTTGTTCGAATCGACGCTTTTTTGCCCGAGTCCGAGGTTTGTCTGTTTGATCTGTAATTGATTTATGGGCGACTCCATGTTGCTCACGGTAGAAAATTAGAAATCATATTAAATATTCCATGTAATAAAATTTTTATACGATGTTGGTCTTGTAGCTCCTGTTAATATACTGTCAGCGGAATTGCCCTGATAATTATGTTACCAATACGACGTTAGAATATTTACATTTAGTAATATTATTACATTTAGTAATATATTACAATACATTTAGTAATATTTTAGAAATGTATGCAATTTTACTTGGAATTCTGCTGAGTTCTCAGAAGAATAAACGTTGATTATAAGAAAGTGAAAGAATTATTGTAATGGTATTTAAGTCATTCAAATTTCGAATAGGATTAATTATCTTTATTTTAATAATTTGCACCTAAATTTTGTGGTCTGTAGTATTCGATATAAGTATATTATACTGGTAGTAGTCTATTACTAATTATAATAAGATTTATCGAGGATGAGACTAAATGAATTAAATTAAGCAGCAGCAACAGCTGTTGCAATTATATAACACGTATTGCTTTTATAAGTACGCCTTCCGAGATAGCATATCGAATAGATAACGCAATCAAATTGAACTAGCATAACACCGTATTTATGCTAGAGATCTTAATCGTACAGGAATCTATAATTTTCACGTTATCGCTGGCAGAAACATTGATACCATTACAAGATTTGATTCAAGGTTTTGTGTAATTGAGGCTACAGGAAAGTGGTCTTTTTTCCTTAAAAATTCAAAAGTGTACATTTTTATTTACTTAATTATTAATTTTTGGGATTGGAATATGATTTAAATAATACAAGAGGTTTTCAGGTATCTAACATTACAAAAATTTTAAACATATTGATATCCTAAAAATTATTCCTGCTCACATTGATATCTGTATACAGTAATGAAATAAATAATTAGAAATCATTAATTTATTTTCAAGTTCTATTAAGTAACGAAGCATGAACCAATTTAAAAAATTTATTTAAAAAAGAATGAATTTTTATACAGAAAAATTGTATTCCAAATTTTTGTTTCAGTGTATTTATACTTACCACTCTCTGATCACTCTACAGATTTTGAAATGCCTAAATTTTATTTTTCCAAGAACCAAGGACAAAACGAAACCAATTTTATGTCTTTTAAATTATTCCTTTCTCCATGGTATCTAATTTCACAACACACGATCCACTCTTGTATCAACCATACCCAAACTTTCAAGCCATGAGAGTGTACAAATAAAAACAGCAGGCAAGGGCAAATAAAAATGACGAAACAGAGTGACATTCTCCAAGTACCATACTCATGATTAAAAGTCTTACTTTCTCCCTGCATTATGCAAACAGAAATTCGAGAAACGGAGAAATTTCTCCAGCTTTAAAGCTGTGCTTGCGGTTACATGTGGCTCCTCCTTCCGACCCAGCCTAACTTCTCGCTACGGATTCTTCGAGTCTAATGAAGGGGTTAAATCGTGCCTCGCCGTGGAATAACTTTGGTGATTTGTCAGGGTGGCAGGTGCATCCTGGCACGGAATATGGATTCGTTGGCTGGTCGATCGTGTGGTACGGTCATAGGGAACAGAGGCCTATAACCGTGCGGGTACCCGAGGTCTGTGGCGTGCCGATAAGCATAGGAAAATTTCGATTACGGAAGAACGAAACTGGTAACCGCTGTCTCGTGATGCCTGGTCGCGTATTTGAACTCTGGCAGTTAAGAATTCCACCGACTGCAATGAGAGCAAGGCACATAGGCACAGGGCTGGTCGTAATCAGAAGTACTGCTCAGAGCTGCGAAGGAGTCACGTGAGACGACACAGGGGTACGATGGGTAGCCTGTTCCATCTAACTGTATCTTTGATGCTCTTCAACTGCATGATTTCAAGCTCTTTTTAGCATATTTTTACTTGATAGTAGGATTACGTAGGCACTTTTTCCATGTTATGTTAAATGGTTGATATTGATCCTATTATTAGACCAGTGCTTCATCACTGCACTCTATTTGGTGTCAATATAACCTATTTGCTTTCTTTGTTGCAGGATGCTATATGATTTTATTTGTACATGTAATGTTTCTAGTGGATAAGAAGGAAACTTTATGCGACCTATATTTATGATTATGGTTGGCGAAGGTGGACATATGCTAGGACCAATTCCACGTCCACATCCTTTCTGAGTAGCAGCTGTAAGTTGATTTATATACTTCGTAGAACAATGCATCTATAAAGTGTCTTCAGAATCGAAAGAACTCTCGATACTCTCATATAGACAATATGATCGTTTCACGTGGTCAATTGACTATATACCCCCATAAACGTATATACAAGTTCTAGTCAGTACTTTGCTTTTAGGTTCCTGGTAGCAAGCACAAATGTAATAAGCAACAACTCGCTCAGCTTTGAGGTATTTTATTCATTGTCTTCGTCACGTGATGGCTTATGATTTGGTCTGTAAATGTGATACTTTCTGCCAATAACGAAAATTCGTGTGGCTGTGTAATATCTATAATTGTGCGAGAGTTACTACACGAAGATAGACCTATTACACTATGACCAATCAAGCCTGCATTTCGTTCAGGAAAGTTCTTTTCAGTTCTGCACGGTATCCCTGGGTGAACTGTGGTTTTGGAAGGAAGACGAATTAGCTTAGGTAGACTGGTAGTTTAGGGACTGGTTAATCTGGACAGTAACACGTTTGCTGCTAATCTACTTTTCATTATCCGGTACCATTACGTCGCAGCACGGTGAAATTGACGACGTTAGGATAATCGATGATCAGCAGTAATTAGGGAAGTTTGTGTAACTCGTGTGTTTATTTTTGTTGTATGGTTTGTAGCCTTAGGTCATAACATGTGAAATTGAGGATGTTCCAGTAATTGATGATTAATTGTGATTAGGAAAGTTCCTACACCATGCACGTTTATTTGTGTTATATAAGCGTTTATTTTACTCCTGTTTTTCTTTGTTTCCTTCCTTTAGTAAGAAGGTTTTGGTAGTTTAATTATTTTATCTGCGGAAAGCTTATGACTTGCAGAAACGAATTTGCAATGCACGTAACATGTGAATTCAAAGTGGGTCATATTGAATATGAAGCAGTCCTGGTAATTAAGATTCTGATAATTAAGATTCTGTTAATGAAAGGACTGCCCAGTTAAAACATTTTTGAAGTTGTAATTTAAGAAAGTTTTAATAGCCTTTGTAGTCTATGGAGAGCGTTTAGCTGTTGTTCTTTTTGAGATCCATTCTGTCAGAAAATTGATATTATACATCCTCATTGATCCCCATTGATCGCTAAAAGCTTGGATCTATTCCTGTTTCAAAAATAGAAATATTTCTGTATATTCCTATGTGTTGCAGAACTCCTTTTAATAAATATTCCATACTTGAGCCAGTGCAGTCATGAACATCCCAAAGGCACGTATTAACCTGGATCCAAGACGTACCGTGATTATGTCAGAAGATTATGACATTATTGTCGAAGATAAAGTTCAGTAGTACGAAAAGTTGACATCGTTTCGCCTAGTTTGATTAATTCCTGTTCATAATTCCTTGGGGTAATGAGCATGAATCGAGACTTTTCGAAACGAGGCTATGATGGATTAATAGAGTTAGGCGAGTTCTGAATTAGTGTTAGCGGAGCTAACACTCCCGAGTCGCGTGATTCGTTGTTGCACTACTGGAATTTTCTCGTCACATTATCACGTATGGTGTGTCTTACGAACTTTAATCGCGTGCCTCGAACTGCGCCTTCAAGCGTACACGTGTGTTTGATTTATGATCGATCGTTGGCCAAGAATAAGGGAACATGATGTTTCTAATTATGTCAACTTTACGTAAGTTTCGAGCAACAGTTAATTAACGGTGTGTCAATGTGATATTTACACTAAGAATGTGTTATTCGTAAACTGGTGTTGCTTTCTATTCGGTAATTTCCATAGGAAAATTTACCTTCCAATTTGCACAATCATTATGGTATGGATGTATGCTCCTTATTAGCCGATTATGTGAATAATGTAATAATTTGATTCCCAAATATTGTGAGGAGTGGCAATTATCTTGGAAATCTTTTTAACTCATTATATTGTTCATTAATAGTGAAATATACAATATAATTTTTATTTATATTGATTGCAAAAATTTATATAAATGGTTGTCAATAGTATAAATGTTAGATATTGTAATTTTATAATTACAAAGCTAACAATTTTTTCATTCCATTTCAGTTGGAAATATATTATTAAAAGAAATAAATTAAAATTATTATAAACATTGAAAGAAATAAGCAATTTACAATTTAAAAATCATTTTATGTTTATACTTGGGTTAAATGATTCTTTAGTATTCAGGTGTATAACTATCTATATTGTCTACCTATATATTATAATAGTATTATCTATCTATATATACTATAATGTGCTAAGAAGGTATATTCTGCCCTTAGTGCATTTGTATATTTGATTGTTCATTAATTAATTAAAGAGAAATGAATTTAAATTGCATAGGTGTGGTGATCTACTCAATGCAAGTGAGTGTGTGATGTACTTACTAATGCTAGTGTATTAACGCGAAAACAAAAGTTCAAACATAACCTCCACAAAATCGAGATTTTCGTCTTTGTAAATATTCAATAAAGATCTGCACAAAAGTCTATCCTAATATCTTCCTAAACCCCATAAAAGCCATTAGGAAAAGGTAGCTCAATAATTTGTATCTGCAACCAAAATACTTAGCTACCTCTATTTCATTGAATAGACCACCTAGTCTTAACATGCGTTCCACGTTAGCGCTATATGATAAATCCGAACGTCACGAAAGGCTCCTAACATCGATTGATCACGAGCTGGCTTCTGCTCCGACTAAGTATTCCAAGGAGTAGTCGGTAATTTGAACCGTGTTCCCCGTCACGTCCTCATTCTCTTTCACGCCACGTCTTTCTTCGAACTCATCGAACAGCCTCTACTTCGATTTTCTTAATACGTCTTATATGGTCGTATAGGTTAGTTGCGCGTCTCGACGACGATTAGGTGGGTGGGCGTGGATGCACATCGAAGATTTTTCACCAGGATCCCACATCCTTCGTATCTTTCGTGGGCGTTCATTCGATTCTGTTTCCCTTCTGGCTAGGTATGTCTATCCTACGAGCATATGCGCGAAGACGATCGCGTACGAGACGTGCGTCACGCACGAGCTTATCGCTTTGGAAAGTAAGAGTGGCCGTCCTACGGGTTTTCACGAACTCGTGCGACGCGACCCGAAGTCGAACGCGCGGACCATGACGAGAGTGTCTTCCCTTGTGGCGCTGCGCGGCGGTCCATTCAATTGTCGCCCGCGACGACGCTAATCTCGCTTATGGAAATGCCCACGCTATCGTGTTACGCGATGACGGACGTTCCCTGCCGTGGAATAACGTGGCCGTAATTAACTCGTCGGCAAATCCCACGTTCTAGGCGCTTTGCGTTGGATAATCCTTTTCTTGGCTTTCTGAGATTTCCTCTTCGGATTATGGATGCCGAGAAGTTGAGCAGGATAAGAGAAGTATTCTTCCCAGTAATTTAGCGGAATTAGTGGTAAGAGATGCATAAGTCGCGTGCGCATGCGCGGGGTGTTAGAAAGAGAGGTCCAGGCCTGAGGATTTATAGCAGTTGCTAAGCACGTTGAGAGGTATTTTATTAATTTAGCTTTTAAAATCACTGCTTTTAGTAACGTTATTTTGTGATTCTAGAAATATTTCCGGAATTCTACTTAGTAATTGAATCGAATTGCAAGAATGGATGAAAAATATATGTATGCATTTTGGGTAACGAGGTATTAGGCGGGAGTATTTAAAATTGTACATTCTACGTCCCTTCGTAATTTACGTACGTAAATGTTATATTACAATGGAATAAATTTGTTTAATTTTTATAACCTCTAAACTTACATACTTAATGTATTTTCAGATATATTCTTCTATATATACATGGTACATCATTGTAATATTTATTTAAATGCCTATTAAATAGAAAATAACATTGTACAGCAGAAAAATCTATTTCATGTTGATTTCCCATGCTGATATTTACTTTTCTTGATGACTATGACTTACTCTAGAGTTTCTAGATGCTTTTCTTTAAAGAATTGATTCAACTCAGCAGTATGTGAAACTACAAATTTAATTTAATGATTTAATAAAAATAAAATAAAATAAAGATATCTGAACGTGCAATTTTCTTAGCAGAGGATAATAAACGCTGATTATCCACGATAATTAAATATCGATTATTGTTTTCTCGTCGTATTTATGGCAACTCGAATTTATCGATTTCGATATGAAAGTGTAAAATAGGGTGAACGCAAATTCTTTAATATTTATAGTGATACGAGTGGCAAATAAAGCGTAAAATATACTTTATTGTTAGACAGGTATACGATAAAACCGATACAGGAGGAAATGGATATCGCATAGTCGTGGGCCCCTTGTATTCTCAATCTCGGTCATGCGAAATTTATTGTACGATTTACGAGGTTAACTATAAATTTTGCGAATACAGTAGACTCGTAGCATTTCTACTTTCCGTTCTATTGAAATTCTAGGGAAATATAGCTACGCGTTTCTCCCATTATTCATCGAACGAGAAACTTCTCAGGTGAAGAATTGAAACTGGCAAAAATTCAAGTTTTCACGATGTATTAATTATTCATTGTACATTTTCAATGGTTTGCATCATTTCTCTCATAAATCGGTGGAAATCCATGTAGATATAATATCTATAATATCTATATATCTATATATCTATGTATATAATATCTATATATCTGTATATATAATATCTATAATATCTATATATATTCTGCAATATGATGAAAGGTTTAAATAAACTTCAAGAATTTTATACCTTACACTGTAAAAATCGAATTTAATTAAAATATAACTATATTTTGGTATATTTAATTAACGTGATAGATATTATTACAGTTTAATTAATAATAGACTATAATAATTCGTATTATAGCGTGATTAATCATTAAGATTACTTATTAATCAAAATATAACCATATTTTGGTGCACTTAATTAACGTGATAGATATTATTACAGATTAATTAATAATAGACTATAATAATTCGTATTACAGTGTGATTAATCATTAAGATTATTTATTTATATTTTAATTAAAAGAGGTACGAAACGTATACAAAACTTTTACTAACAGGGTAATTACATAGAGATAAGTATCAGGAAATTATGTAAATTAATAACGCGTAAGCAACAGGTAGAGAATAAAAATGCAAAATTCGTTAATTAGTTATATTCCCATTGAAAGAAATTTAGAATTAGGGGTGCTTAGATCGTTAGCATTTTTTTAAGTTTAACGAGAAGTAACGCATTTTTCTCGAATCTCAGGAGTGAAATTAGCAGCATGTCCGAGAGCGAGCAACCGACTGTGCGAAATCGGAGAATAGGACAAGACACTATGCCGCAGATTTTTGGCACCATAGTCACCGTAGACAGAGTACTGCGCAAACCAATATGTCCCAACGACGATGAACCAACCATATATTAACACTTGCTGCTAAAAACAATTCTGTTTCACTTCAAAAAATTTCCTAATCAATGGAACTCTGAATTTAGTAATATTAATAAAGAAACAATATTTTTTCAAAAAAGTGTTCCTGTTATTTGATATATTTCTCGGTATTATTTTTATATTATTATTTTATTTTTACATTATTATTTATATATATAATATTATTATTTATATTATTATACGTTATTTCTCTCCTTTTCGATAATCATATTTTATATTTTCTGAATATCTTCCTATTGACCTATTTGATATATAATATATATATTTATATTACACATTAATTGTTCGATATAAATAAATTGTGCAAAGAAGGTATAAGATAAAGAGAATAAATAAATATTCTCTAAATAAATATATTTCATTTGCAATGTTTCTTGAAAAATATAATAATACATATATTTGTTATATTTTGAATATTAGATTAGTATAAATAAATGTTAAACAAAATGTTTAAATTATAGAGAATATTTACACTCGTTTTGTAAATAATAATATAAAATAATATAAATAATTTTTAATGAAAAGTATTATATACTTTGCATGTTGTTTTCTTGAAATGGTGTACCTCTTTTGATTTATTAAATAATTTCAAATGAAATGGATTAAATTATTTAACTTTCGGATAAATTAGGAAGAATAATAGTAGTCACCAAAAATAATTAAAAATGTTCAGTGAGTTATATTATTCAGTAGACTAAGTCGTTAACGAGGGTCGTTGTTATTAAAATATCCAAACAGAACTTTATCTTAATTAAACAGGTAAGATCGAACGTATTTTTGTGCAAGATAGTACTCTTCTGTTTAGTTTAAGAGGATCTGCACATTTTCCGCGCGAATCCTTCCTGTTTATTGTTTCCCGTGTTCGTTGCATAAGTTATTTCCGCCGGTTAGGTATAAAAACTTGAACGTAACTCGTACACGAACGCAGACATAAATATTTCATGGTAATTATGCTTCCTGCAACGAGATTTTATGAAGTTGAAGATACGCGGCTGAAAATTGAAATTTCACCTAAGTTATTATTTTTTTAAGTAAATTCAAGCAAAAATAATTATTTCAAACACTCTTATAAAACAATATTTCAAATATTACGGTATTCTGTTATTTTATTGAAAAGAAGAAAAACAAGTAGAATAATATGATTTATTATACAAAGAAAGTTTTATTTATAATTTCTAACGTGTATCATCGATGATTCACACAATAAGAATCAAGATCATCAGTTATTCAGATTATCAGAATATTAAAAATTTTGCTTTATATATCATATTATATTTCAATACATTTTTAATACATAATAGTTAAATGGTTTAATTATTATTTTGTCAATCGTCATTATTTTGTCGTAATATAAATTAATAAAATGTAAAATAACGATAAAATAGTTTCTTTCGAATGTTTGATTTAGATCATTTCCATAATTATGCCATTAATAACGTTTCATCAGGTTTTCCATATTTCATCAAAAGACAATGGCGAAGGAAAAATGATTTGAAACACATTTTTTCTCAATTCCCCACGATCTCGTGCAAATGGAATCCAAGTGTGTTTCACAATATTTTCTTCCAACTGCTGAACATAATACTCGTCTAGCTCCACGAGAAAGAACAATAGCCCGCAGTGAGACTCTAATTACACTATACAGCACAAATTTTAATCTGTAATATCCATTGGATAATTCTAGCAGAGTTTACTTTCCTGAAAATGAATTCCTAATTGAAATTTTTCCATCATTCTCAGTTTCGAAAATTCCGAGTTTTTCTAAAAAACGCACTATTTTTGGCTGAAATTAAGTATTGCATAAAAAGTAAAAATGTTAGGAAGTTTATTGTTGTCTTACAAGTTGGGCGAGAGTATCCTGAGTTTATCAATATCCATAATTATAATTATTTCTATTTCTCAATAATTATATTGGTCATCGAAATTTGAAAATAAGCTGCTGAGGGTACTTTCTACGCACTATTCTTGCATTTTTAGAAAATGTTCTGTATCTAATACGAATTTTTTATACAATGTCGTATTCTGTAGGCTTTTATAAAGAAAAACCATGGAACAGAATTGTCGAAACAGTTTTCTATTCGATTAGATGGAGAAAATATTCGATAGTAACGCGTATTCGGGGTGTTACGTGCATGTAGACATTGCTCGCTCTTCTAGCCTCCACAGTGTCGTAGTTACGCGTAATCTGATTACCAAGTGCAATAGATGTAACATATAACAGTCTACAAAGAAAAGAAAATACAATTTTACTATAAAATTTAGGAAAATTGATAAAGTTCAAAGAAAACATTGAAAATTTATAAGGGATAGGACATATTGTAAACTTCGTCCGTAGCTCTTAGCTTGGTATTGTTTCCCAAAGATATTTCTTTGGGAAACGATACCAATTACCAGGTCTCACCACGAGGAGGTGGCTACGCATCGAGACCCGACATGCGCCCTAGTGGCGCATCCTACTGGCGCTATCAGTATCAAAGATATCCTAATCTAACTTGGAGCGAATTAAGTTCACATGACTCTACTGACACTTTATTATATTTCGTGTCTTACAAAAGGGGTTTCGGTTCGGTATACTGAAACTCTACTGTCGCAACGCTAAGATATTTTCAAGTTCCCATAAAAATAGGGAATGAAATATCAAACACGCGAGC
>NW_016909682.1:524238-536577 GCF_001483705.2 Eufriesea mexicana
TGAAAGAAATAAAATCTGGAAGAAGAAAAATAATTAGCACCTGAAAGAAGAAATTATTGTTAAATTATTTAAGAGAGTGGACAATGGCCACTGAATAGCCATTGATCTAGCCAACGATGATATACAAATAAACCAACGACGAAGCATTCGCATAGTGTACAGAACACTTGAATGCACAAACAATAAAATCTAGAATAAAAGAAATAGAATCTGAAAGAAGAAAGATTATTAAAAGCTGAAACAAAAAATAATTAGTACCTGAAAGAAAAATATTAACGCGGACCCTCCGAAGTCGAAGCGACAACTGGCTCGAGCCTGCACGTGGGCCCCTTATATAGCGGCGGCCGGGCGAAGATCGGCGAAAATTTCCGAACTTTACCGATTCCTTTAAAAGTTACATTTCCGCTGTAATAACTAATAATTTATTAACTTTTTTCACTTCTATCGGTAATATACGTTACAAACTATTTGTTAACAACAATTTTAATTTGCTATTGGCAATAAATTTATTAATTTATTACCTTTTTGTAAGTTACGTATACATTTTAATACAAATACGTTGCCTGTTTAAGTAGTAGCTAATAATTTATTAATTTTTTTTACATTTATCGTTAATGTACGTTGGAAAATATTTGTTATTAACAATTTTAATTTGCTATTAACAATAAATTTATTAATTTATCAGCTTTTTGTAAGTTACGAATTCATTTTAACACAAATACGTTGTTTGTTTAAGTAATAGCTAATAATTTATTAACTTTTTTAACTTTTATCGTTAATATACATTGCAAAATATTTGTTATTAACAATAAATGTAGTAATTTATTAACTTTTTGCTAATTATAGATACATTTTCACGCAAATACGTTATATATCTACTAGTAATAGCCAATAATTTATGGATTTTTCCACTCTTATTATAAATTTACGTAGCGAACAATTTATTATTGACGATATTCATTTGTTATTAATAACAAATATGATAACTTATTCCTGTTTCATAAACTATAACTGCATTTGCAAACTTGTTCAAGTAATAACCAATGAATTAATTCTTTTCTTGTATTATAGATTTACGCTATGAACAATTTATTATTAATAAGAAATTGGATAATTTATATATATTTTATAAACTATATTCGCTCCTCCATAGGATAAATTTCTATAAGTATCTGCATATGAAAATATTTTTATTTTCTCTGTATTTTTTACTAAAAGTTATTGCACGAAAAATAAAAACGCTAGAAGCTTCATTGTCATCTTAGAACTTAGAAGGAGAGTGCAGGTCCTTCGGGACACAAATTTAGTTCATACTTTTCAGGTTTGTAGATATCGTCATGCGATTTAAGAAAATATATCATTATAACGGCAACTACTCAATAGTTTTTGAAATATTTACGATTAAAGTTTTATTACTTCTTTAATAACAGAATAATTTCTAATAGTTTCTAGATGAAGTCGTGGATTATCGGCAACAGTCGAGAATTTCCATGTCGAAGGAGGTTCGATTCCCGTCCATAATTGGTAGTTTTTTCAATCTACTTTTAATTTGTGTTTATTTTTCGCCTATGAAAATATTGTAAATAAAAAACTGTAAATAAAATATCTTAATAAAAAAATTTATTTTTTACACTTTCTTATGTAAATATAAATTTATTACAAAATAATAAGAATATTATGCAAGAAAAATACTTTTCTATAGTAATCTTATTTACTACAGAAAATCCAAAACCTATCGCTCATGCAAGTAATAATTATTACATTGAATATCCTATAAGAATGTTGCCTATAATTCCAACTTTGCTATACAACTATAAATGTTCATGAATTAATTACAAAAACTTGTAAATTTAGTAATTTTCTACTGTCGAATTGATTTCTGGTATCTAGTTAGAATAAAAATTTTACCGCCTGCGATCAGCGCCATCTATGGTTTTGGACCAAATGATCAGAAAAGTAATAGGAATATAGAATAGGCAAGGAGGTCGTCGAACAGCTGGTCACGTGGTAGAGAAGGACAGAGAGGGGATAGAAAAGGATAAAATGGCTCCGCCAGTGAAAAATTATTAATTACTCAATTTCCGTAAACAATTTGTGAACTTTTATAATTTCATTGCAAAGCTGGAACTTCAGGCTGCATTCTTATATAATATTCGTAAAGAATTTAACTCTAAATTGTTAGTTATTAATTTTTGTTTTATGGAAATTGAGTAATTTATTAATTTTTCACCGCCGGAGCCATTCTATCCTTTTCTATCCCCTCTCTGGCCTTGTCCACCACGTGACCAGCTATTCGACGACCTCCTTGCCTATTCTATATTCCTATTACTTTTCTGATCATTTGGTCCAAAATCATAGATGGCGCTGATCGAATTCGCAGAGTCGAAAACCACGTGACGCGTTGAGCGGGAGAAACAAAACAATAAAACGACATAAATAAGTATAACACATTTTCCTCCCTTCTCTTTACTCTGTTAATACCACGACGAACATGAAGTCACAGATGAAGGTGAATGGTTTTATTCTTGGTAAAAAGGAAATGAAACTACAATGGTTATATGCTTAGATACTTTTTATTCACTTTGAAAGTTTCACATATACACGTTAATTGTTAACGACATAATAAACAATGACATATAGACATTAGAACCTGAGTAGTTGTCCGTATCACGGACCGTTGCGATTAAAAGATGATTCGTAATACATATTACGTAATAATTATCATTATAATGACCATATATATATAGACGTATACACACTACTGGAAATGATTCTAATCAAATACATGAGTTATCCTAATAATTCTAGATATTGGTTTATCTTGTATCTATCTCTCTTATCGTGCATCTCCTCGGCTTCCGCTCGTGCTAAACTTCATAAGAATTGTTTTGCTTTTCCGTAAGAATCATTTTCTTTTATATCTTTATCATCTTCAACATTGTCTACTTTATAATTTTCTAATTTCTTCGGTTCCTTTTTTGCATATCTCAATTTATTTTTTATACCTTCCTACATTGCTCTGAAAATATAAATATACACCAGTCAATAAAAATTCCTACTTTCTACAACATAATTATAATGTAAACAACAAACTAACTCTTTCTCTTTCCTTATAACTTCTAATTCTTCTTAACGTTTTACTTCGTCCTCACTTTCCCAATCGCCACTGTGATCTTCCTTCCTCTTTTTATTTGCAAGTCCAGGTGGTTCAACAACTGGTTGTGAGCTTAATTTTTGATCAGTTAAATGATCATGAGCTGATTTGTCCTTGCCACTACACTTTTTATTTAATATCACAGATTCTTCTTCATCTTCCTCTGCTTCCTCACCAAATGATAAAAGATTGAAATCTCTGTAACAAAATTTTTCATTACAAAGAATAATACTATCAGGACTAAATTCTGCAAACATATATGATTTCTACTTTACTGCTGTTGTTTTAGTTTTTGAATTGTCCTTTACTTCTTCACTTTCCTGTACTATTATTCTTGGTATAATATCAGAAAATGGATTGTTCAATATTATAGTTTTTATGAATCTTGCAAAATAAAGTGGTCTATCATTCTACAAAACAGAGAAAATATATTTATATTAATTCTTGATATATTTTCTTGTAAACATTAAATTTACCTCATCTACAAGTGCTACTTCAAGTTTAAGCATGTTATATATAGTTTCTTCAGTAACTTTACCAAAGATTGTATGTTTATTCTGCAAACCTGGTGTAGAATTAAGAGTAAAGAAGAATTGGAAACCATTGTCATCTTTTCCAACATTAGCAATAGTAATTAAATCTCGTCGACAAAAACGTAATCTTGTATGAAATTCGTTCTAAAACACATATATCCAATAATTATTATATTTTTGAATAAAAAAGGAATTCATTTTATTTTTGAATGTAGTTTCACTTTAAGTGGTTTTCCATATATTTTACAACCTTCTCCTGTACTTGTGAGATCACCACCTTGTGTTATGAATCCTTTGATAATTCTATGAAATATAGTGCCATTCTAATAACCTTCCATACATAATTGTATGAAATTCCTACATGTTCTTTGGAGTTCCTTTGGCCCATAATTCTGACTCAATATCACAAACAGTTGTTTCCATTACGACCTAGTTATAACAAATATATTAGTTTTATTAATGTAAAATACTTTTAAAATCAAATTGATTAAAATTTATTATTTATTATTGTAATTCAAGTTAGAAATTATTTAATATATTAATATAGAAATTTAGAAAGCAAATATTGTATATCAGTTAAATTTTTAAAAACAGATATACAATCCATTGAAGTATTCTTTAATGATACTTATTAATTTACCCATAGTGGCTGGCTCTTGCATATAAATATTACTCATGTTTGAAAATCTCCTATAATAAAAAAAATCCTTCGTCAATAATATTTCATATTAAATATTTAATCATTTAAAAATCAGTCAACCAAATGGTTCTTTTCTTGAATAATCATCAGCAGGTAAGACATACCTTTTACCTCCTTTTAACATTGGTTTTGTTGGTTCAATCAATTCCATGTGCTACAGCCCCATTATCCCTGCTGCTTTTATGGTTTCCAAGTTCCTATAGATATTCCTACACATTTTTGCCTTAATGCAGCATTTACACTCAATTTATTTTTACCTTTCATAACTATTACCACTTGTTCATTCTCCATCTCTTGAATGATCCTCATATTTCCATGCCGATGCCACACATTTCTCTCTCTTGATAGATATGCTTCCTCTTTTCTGTTTCTTGATTCCACATAGTATGCATTTCCTCTTCTCACTGCTTTCATTCCAACTTCTCCTTTTCTTTATGTATCGCAGCTCCATCATTCTGAAACCTAATACATTAGCGATGACCAATGACTTTGACCACTGTTATTAATATTATATTTATTCATATCAAGAACACAACGTACCTTTCAATCTCAATGTATTCTCTGTATCTTGATATTGAAAGATGACATTGTCTAAATTAATTTCATTCCCATTTATCTGCCTCAAGCATCTCCCTTTTATGAATCTCTATTTGACCACCAAAGATTTCTATCTTGTATATTGTCAGATGGTTAGCTGATCTAGAATATAATACACATATCATACCTTACCTATTAGTATTACTGCTTCAATTTTTATAGCTATAAAATATAATTCTTGGTATCTAATGGCTCTATGCTGATATTCCATGAATCCAATATTCTTATCCTGTTGTCGTGCCTGTTTATTTCAATGAAATATTGTCGTGAACCTACTCTAGGCTGTTATACCGAACAAACCTAATGCAAAAGCCTAATTTCAGAAATAGAAGCGAGGAAAGTCAATTGTGCAGCACGATCAGATAGTCACTGACACTTTCGGCACTATTTCTCGAAAACGCACACCCGAAACGAAAAAAAAAAAATATCCAATCTCGTTAAGGAAGAAATCATTCTACGTGAATCAGTGGAAAAATCCGATTCAAAAAGCCTAATCTAAAAACTAGAAACCAAAAAAGTAAACTGCGCAGCACGATCTGAGAGCCGCTGACACTTTCGGCACTATTTTAAGAAAACGCACGCTCCGAGCGCAAAAAAAATATCCAATCCCATTAAGGAATAATTCACTGTACGCAGATAAATGAAAAAAACCGGGGTCAAAAGCCTAATTTTGAAGATAGAAACCAAAAAAGTAAACTGCGCAGCACGACCTGTCACCCACTGACACTTTCGGCACTATTTTAAGAAAACGCACGCTCCGAGCGCAAAAAAAATATCCAATCCCATTAAGGAATAATTCACTCTACGCGGATAAATGAAAAAAACCGGCGTGAGAAGCCTAATTTTGAAGATAGAAACCAAAAAAGTAAACTGCGCAGCACGACCTGTCACCCACTGACACTTTCGGCACTATTTTAAGAAAACGCACGCTCCGAGCGCAAAAAAAATATCCAATCCCATTAAGGAATAATTCACTCTACGCGGATAAATGAAAAAAACCGGGGTGAGAAGCCTAATTTTGAAGATAGAAACCAAAAAAGTAAACTGCGCAGTACGATGTGAGAACCACTGACACTTTCGGCACTATTTTAAGAGAACGCACGCTCCGAGCGCAAAAAAAATATCCAATCCCATTATGGAATAATTCACTCTACGCGGATAAATGAAAAAAACCGGGGTCAAAAGCCTAATTTTGAAGATAGAAACCAAAAAAGTAAACTGCGCAGCACGACCTGTCACCCACTGACACTTTCGGCACTATTTTAAGAAAACGCACGCTCGAAACGCAAAAAAAATATCCAATCCCGTTAAGGAATAATTCACTCTACGCGGATAAATGAAAAAAACCGGGGTCAAAAGCCTAATTTTGAAGATAGAAACCAAAAAAGTAAACTGCGCAGCACGACCTGTCACCCACTGACACTTTCGGCACTATTTTAAGAAAACGCACGCTCGAAACGCAAAAAAAATATCCAATCCCGTTAAGGAATAATTCACTCTACGCGGATGAATGAAAAAAACCGGGGTCAAAAGCCTAATTTTGAAGATAGAAACCAAAAAAGTAAACTGCGCAGCACGACCTGTCACCCACTGACACTTTCGGCACTATTTTAAGAAAACGCACGCTCGAAACGCAAAAAAAATATCCAATCCCGTTAAGGAATAATTCACTCTACGCGGATAAATGAAAAAAACCGGGGTCGAAAGTCTAATTTTGAAGATAGAAACCAAAAAAGTAAACTGCGCAGCACGACCTGTCACCCACTGACACTTTCGGCACTATTTTAAGAAAACGCACGCTCGAAACGCAAAAAAAATATCCAATCCCGTTAAGGAATAATTCACTCTACGCGGATAAATGAAAAAAACCGGGGTCAAAAGCCTAATTTTGAAGATAGAAACCAAAAAAGTAAACTGCGCAGCACGACCTGTCACCCACTGACACATTCGGCACTATTTTACGAAAACGCACGCTCGAAACGCAAAAAAAATATCCAATCCCGTTAAGGAATAATTCACTCTACGCGGATAAATGAAAAAAACCGGGGTCAAAAGCCTAATTTTGAAGATAGAAATCAAAAAAGTAAACTGCGCAGCACGACCTGTCACCCACTGACACTTTCGGCACTATTTTAAAAAAACGCACGCTCGAAACGCATAAAAAATATCCAATCCCGTTAGAGAAAATTCTATTCTACGCTGATATGCAGAAAAAACCTACCGAAAAGCCTAATTTCAAAAATATAAGGGAAAAAAATAAACTGTGTAGCATGATGTCGCAGGGGCTTGCTTTTCCGTCACTTTATTTCATATATGCACCTTCAATCGTAAAATAATTGCTGTACTGGTTGGAAAACAATCTATTCTATGCTGGAGTAATGAAATATTCTTATGCAGAATCGAAGTTTAGAATGTACAAGCGATAATATGTAGCTACTTTGCAGTTGAATGTCAATATTGAAGAAAAATTGGTAAAACTGTTAACAAGCTGTATATTCGGAGTAAAAGTATTCAAATATATTACTGGACAATTGAAATCTAGAATCTAGTACGTTCGACGACTGGAGACTATGCAGTAGCATTACACGATCCACACTCACACCACTTCATTTCCCACATGTATCGTTATATGATTGGCACTATGTCTCATCACTTTTTTCTACATGTAGTATATTACCACCGAAGAAATGTTCACAGTTTGTAATCTTGAACTTCGTGAATTTTTCACAATTTCTTATACTTTTGCTGTGTTCTGTTCGTAAATATTAGAATAATGTTGCAAACGTAACCTACACGTGCATTGTCGCGAACTAATACTGGACACGTCGCGTTATTGTTCGTAAATATATATTCCTTTAGTTTAGTAAATATATTCCTACAGCAATTAGAACAACAATCGCCGATATCACTACTTCACGAAATGTTTTGAAGAAATCTTTAATGTTTCTCTTTGACGCGCGAGAATATTCCACCATTTGTTACCGGTATGCCCGTTTGCCGCCAACTGAATGTTGACTGTAACCGTTATTCTTGTGGCGGGAAAACGTGGCCTTTGAAATAGCTATGTGCTAAAGTATCGATGTAGAATATCAAACAATGTCTCTTATGTTTATTAATATCAATGAAGTAAATACAAATATGTTTCATTTGTACAAATATTACAAAAATAACAAATTAGAAATGATGACAGAATAGATGACAGAAACGTTTAAAATTAATAAAATTAAAATCAAGGTAAGAGTTTTTAGTGACAAAGTGGAGTTCATATAAATAAAAAGGTTTTACTCTAATTATTCTGTAATATACTCGTATATTGTACAGTTTATAAGTATTTTAATTATAAACAAAGATCCGAATCACGTCAGATCAAATAATAAACAAGACAAGAAAAAAATATGATAAAAGCGATGATGATAATGATGAAGGTGGTGATAATATTAATGAAACGGAAGAAGTTGGATCTCTAAGTTTCTCAATTGAATAATTGATTATTTATTAAGAATTAGTTATTATTCATTTTGTACTATCTTGTTCTATACGTAGCACATTTCTTTTATTTGCATAAAATCGTTAGTTTTTACACAAAAATTCATTTAAAATATTTTTTGAAAGAATCGGTCAAGTTTTAATATTTTATTATCATTTATTGAAATACCATTATGTACAAAATCTTAAAGATTTATATAAATTTTAATACATTAAAAGTGTTTGAAAAATGATTTTAAAAATTTCATATTTTCAACTTAAAAATCAGTGTCCTTGTCATGTTTATGGTGGATTTGTTCTTCCTCTCAACAACTCCATTGCACTACTGTATCCTGGTTGGAATCAAATCATGTTTTATTTCCTTTTGATTTAAATAAACCTGGAGGTCTCCTTTAACAAATTCATCTCCATTTCTAAGCATGTAAGTACTTTTCAACTTCTTGACGAATTGATTTTCTTTCAATGTTACCAATATTTTTATTTCCTCAGCTATCTGATCCTTTTTCTGTAAAAGCAAGACGAATATTCACCTTCAAATAATCACTAATAGATAAAATGTACCTTTTACCTCCTTTTGACATTAGCTTTATTGGTCCAATCAAATCTATGTATCACAGCCCCATTGAATTTCACATCACATCTATTTCTCACGTGATCTTTTTTTGGTTAATATTCTATATGTATTATTTGGTACATATCCTAAAAATATTTCTTTGTAAGTTTTTACTTCAAATTTATGTACTAAATCCCCTTTATTCAACTCATAGACAATGCTAACAAATCTTTTCATGTACCTTATGTTTGGCTTCCTGACATGCTAAACATCATAAATAGTTCTTTCATGGTTAGCTAAATTTGTTTGGTTTTTTATATAGACAGCTGTACTCATTGCTTCTGCCCAAAAATACATTGGTAAATCTGAATCCATCATAAGTGCCCTTGTCATCTCTAAGGTGGATTTGTTCTTCCTCGCAGCAACTCCATTGCACTACTGTATTCTGGTTGGAATCAAATCATGTTTTATTTTCTTTTGATTTAAAAAAACCTAGAGGTCTTCCCTCACAAACTCACCTGCATTTCCAAGCATATAAGTACTTTTCAACTTCTTGACAAATTGATTTTCTTTCAATGTTACCAATATTTTTATTTCCTCAGCTGTTTGATCCTCTTCCTGTAAGAACAAGGCCAATAATTACTCTTGAATAATCATCAATAAATAAGATGTACCTTTTACCTGCTTTTGACATTGGCTTTATTGGTCCAATCAAGTCCATGTGTCATAGCCCCATTATTTCTACTGTTTTTTGTAGTTTCACAGTTGCTATGTGTGTTTCTACAGATATTTGTCTTAAAACAACATTCACACTCTATATTCAATTTATCATTATCTTTCATAAGTATTACCAATTGTTCATTCTCCATCTCTTCAATGATTCTTATATTTACATGTCGATGCCATACATCTTTGTCTGTTGATACACAAGCTGCCTTTTTTCTGTTTCTTGATCCCACATAATATACATTTCCTCTTCTCTCTGCTTTCATTTGAATTTCTCTCTTTTATGTACCTCAGCTATATCATTCTGAAACTTAACACATTAGCGATGATGAGTGACTTTGACCACTAATATTAATATTTATTCAGATCAGGAATACAACATACCTTTCAATCTTACTATATTCTCTATATCTTGTTATTATAAGAGAACAGCACTTAAATTAATTTTATTCCCTTTTGTCTGCCTAAACCATTTCCCTTTTATGAATTTTTATTTGACCATCAAAGATTTCTATCTTCTATGTATTATGGTTGGCCGATCTAGAATCCAATAGACATATCATACCATACATATTTGTATTACTGCTTCAATCTTTTCTTACCATAAAAAACAATCCTTAGCATTTAATGGCTCTGTGCTGGTGATATTTCACAAATCCAGTATTTTTTTTCTGTTGCACGTACCTGTTTATTTCAACAGAATATTGCCCTTTTACAATCAGGTTCTGCTATCACTGATAAAAAATAAAATGCAATGGCTTATATCTTACACTATTTATTTACAACTGTAGGTTATGTTACATTCTTTTACGTGATGCGGACACCATGGACCTCCATAGACACAATTCTTCCCGCGTTTTTTTAGCAATCTTTTTCTCCTTTCCCATGCATTCTCCTGTTCACTTAGAAAAAAATTAATAAATCACGCAATTTCCGTGATGAATTTATAAACCTTTATAACTTCATCGTAACTTTGCAATATAATTTTGGAAATAAATTTCTTCTCGATTAATTGATCATTAATAGTTATTTCATCGAGTGTTCGAAATGTTGTCGAAAATCGTTATTCTTTATTATTAATAACTGTTTTTTAACCAGCTAATTTATGAATTACATGCACGCGTTAGAAAGACAATATCCTTAGCAATATTTCCATATAATTTTCGTTCATATTTTATTTCTAGTTTTGTTCATAATTAAATATTTTAACTGACAATCGTGCCGGTTGTTATTGTCAAATCACATACGCCTCCAAACAATTATTAATAACAAGTTACTTAGCCACAAATTATTACTGAAAATTGCATGAGAATGTTGCTCAGAGTTTCATTTTTGCGACGAGGCTATGAAAGTTCATGAAATAATCGTAGAAACTTGGTAAAATGTGATTTTTCACTGCCGTATTGTCTCTATCCTTTTTTAACCGTTGGCTGTCCTTTTCTATCTTCTTTCGTGACTAGTTTTAGTGTTTATTTTTTATACAACAGAATTATCTCACATTTTTTCTGTTATTTATGTAGGGGTGTGTTAAAGATGACACAAAATAAATTTGACATAAAAGCCTTTGTTATAGTTATTAATAGAATGGAGACGGTACAGAAATTATCTTTCTTTTGATGTTTAATTTATTGTCTTATGAATACCTTTTCTGAATAGATTTGGCATTCGTGGTTTATTATACTTAATAACATCAGTGTAACGAAAAATTACTGTGTGCAACATAATTTTTAACATGAACTTGTATTTAAGTGAACATAATATTAAAACAGATACCACAAGGACAGAAATCAAAGAAATCGATGTCATTTTCCAAGTCTTTGCGCTTATAGATTTAGAAGTGTTGGCATGAAACTTTCCGCCAATTTTTCGATTTTCTACTACATACGAACATAATAACGAACATAATAAAGAAGCTATCACGCTGACAAATCTGTGGCCCTAAAAATTTCGCATTGTTGGCACGAAACCCTCTGCCAATTTTGTGAATTTGTTTTCGGCGAAAATAACATGAAAAGATATCGCTCGCCGACAGAATTCTAAGAAATGACGTCACTTTCCATGAATTTGGGGCCGACAAATTTTGTAGCTTTTACATGAATCCGACTGGCAAATTTACGATTTCCTAATAGAATATAATATTAAAGGAAGTCGCAAACTGACAGAATCTTTTCAATCCTCTATGTTGAGAAATATAATAAAGATATATCTAATGCATGTGGAGATATTGAAATATGTATTTGCATGAGTATAAATAGCCTGCTCATTGCAGGATATTATAATTATTCTACTTATTCCGATCTTAAGGATAAATTTTTACAATATACTTACCTTACAATACTTACCTTGTTCATCTCAATATACATATATTACTTCAACAGATATTGTCCACTCTCTATTTTCAAAGTGCAAAAGAAACATTGAAAATTTACAAGAGATAAGAAATATCTTAAACTTTGTGCGTAGCTCTTAGCTTGGTATCGTTTCCCAAAGATTGTTCTTTGGGAAACGATACCAATTACCAGGTCTCACCACGAGGAGGTGGCTACGCATCGAGACCCGACATGCGCCCTAGTGGCGCAGCCTGCTGGCG
>NW_016909682.1:536807-570348 GCF_001483705.2 Eufriesea mexicana
CGAGGGGGTCACCCTGGAACCCGATGCATGACGAGATTGACAGTGACTGGAAATGAGTGTCGGAGACGAGTCGTGAGGATGACTTACGAAGCATGTACTTATCCAGTACACGAGAGCACGTCGCGTAGGCTAGTCGGTACTTACGAACGATCGCGATTATCGCGAGAACGATTATGTTCTATTTGTTAAACGAGGGGGATAAGAAAATGATAGAGAATTTATAAATTTCGCTGCAAGTTAGGTAGCTTACCTTTGTACGGATAGCGCGCACATGATACTTAGTCTATGGATCTATCTTATGATTACTTAAAAGTAAACGCACGCATCCCACGTCGTCCAATGATGTCACAAATCATGAAAAACTTGAAAATCTAAAAAGAAAATATATAAACCTGAAAAGAAAATATATGAATCTGAAAAGGAAGTATATAAATCTGAAATGAAACGGATTAGTATGAGGAAAGACAATATAAGCGAAACGAATATGAACCACAATGATAAACCAAATAGATGGAACAACCCAACGATGAAACATAAGAAACCCAAGAACGACACATATGCAAATCAACAACGAAACATTCGAATATTACACGAAATATTCGAATCCTCAAGTAAAGATCGGTAGAAAAGGAAAAATAAAATCTGAAAAAAGAAAAATAATTAAGTCCTGAAAAGAAAAAGTATTAAAACCTGAAAAAATAATAAATTAGACTTGAAAAGAAAATTAATTATTAAGAACCCAACGATGTGACATAAAGAACCCAACGATGAGATATAAACAACCCAACGATGAAACATTCGAATATTATACGAAATATTCGAATTTCCAAATATAAATAAATACAGACCAAAAATAACATCTGAAATAAAAGAAATAATTAAAACCTGAAAAAAGACAATAATTAATATCTGAAAACAAAAAGAAAATTATTAGTAAATTGGTTAATAGGGTGGGGAGTAGGTGGGGGTAGCCAACCCCCACCTCACTTCGGATCCCCACCCCTCGCGACCGCGAAAATTTAGATGTTACACTTCGGAAGTCGAACCGACAAATGGCTTATGCTCCGTCGCGTTGTCCCTTATATAGCCGTCGATCGGCCGTACCCCCCACTCCGATCGGAAATTTTCGAACTTTACCCATTCCATTATTTATTAATTTTCCACTCTCATAGCCAATAATCTATTAATTTTTTTATTGTTATTATAAATATAGGTTGCGAGCAATTTGTTAATAACAGTATTAATTTGTTATTAACAATCGGTGTAATAATTTATAAACTTTTTGCAAATAATCAGTATATTTTAACATAAATTCGTTATTAATTTAAGTAGTAGCCAATAATTTGTTAATTTTTTCACATTTATTATAAATTTACGTTGTGAACAATTTGTTATTAACAATAAATTTGTTAATATGTAAATTTCATATTATGTTTTATAAAGTAAAACTGCATTTGCATCTTCATAGGATAAATTTTTATCATACGTATATATACAGGGTGTCCCAAAAATATATATACACTTTGCGTGATTATAAATAAATTATATTTATATTATAATAAATTAATATAAATTATAAAGAGTAAGGTATTAAAGTGTGTATATGTTTTTTGGGGACACCCTGTATATCAGAATGTTTTTGTACCCTGTATATTCTTGGCTAAAATGAAGTGCATTTTTCATTGTGGATTCGTGTTCAGGGAAGTAAATTCTACAAGAATCACCTAATTGATATTGTAGATTAGAGATGAAATTGAAATTTGTTGCACTGTGTTATCAGTCCTTGTGTCAGTGGCACAAAATTTTGCACAAAGGACTAAGTATTCGACAAGAGCTGTTTGCAAAACGGATTTAACGCAATCTGATATAAATCATCAAATATTCGCCGCCTATTGTTCTATCTCCTGTGAACCATCTAAGGAATTCTTCGTCCCGGGAACAGAAAAACACGACAGCGTGTCCTAATCCTGAGATCACATTAAGGCACATAGTATGTCTGCTTTTCTTACACGAATAATTTCGTAATTAATACTAATTACATCTTGGTTGGAATTTGCTGCTAATTACCTTCGTTTCTCTATCATTCGATTTTTTAATAAATCAGAGATTTTTGATGCTTTACGAGCGGAATTTCGTTGGCATGTCGGAGAAGAGATTTTAATTGACCATTGTTCCTCGTCGTGATTTGAAAGTTACTGAATAATTACTGTAAATAGAGTATTTAATATTACTATGATAATTATGTAGTTTAATTACGAATAGAAAGGAAGTAATATAAAAAATCTGGAAAATTATAGACATTACAGGATATAAATTTGGTATAATTTGAATATTAGTATTATTAATATGTACAAATATAAACTCTTTAGTATACAATAATAAAGGATAAATGTGTATAATACGAAACAAAAAAATAAAAATAAAAATAGAAATAAAAATAGAAGTAAAAAGAATAAAAATAAAAATAAAATAATATTATTAAATTATTAGAATAGTATGTATATTAATATACATATAAACTCTTATATAAACTTTTTAGTATACAAGAATAGAAGATAAATGTGTATAATACGAAACAAGAAAATAAAAATAAATATAAAAATAAAAGTAAAAATAAAATATTATTATATTATTACAACAGTATGTATAGTAATATACATAATAGTATAGTGACAAAGAAAAGCAAAAGGCTTACAAATTATAGTTGCATGTATATGTTATTTCCCAAATGTTCTTATTCAATTACTATAATAATATAGTAACGCAGTGTAATATCTGTATTTAAAAATATAGATACACGAGTACGTTGCTTGCACACTATTTACACACTACTATAACGAGTAAATTTGTAACGAGCAAAATCGGGTTCGCAATTAATTTCTGATCTTCGTATATTGGTACACGAATATTCTTGTCGGCCTCGTTTAGCGTGCATATCCGTAATTAATTCGCTGCGAATGGTATCCAGGTATGAATAGTATAATCAGGAACTGCAAGAGGAAGTGGCCATTCAGAGGCAGGAAGAGAGATGCGCTTCGTCTTTGCGTGAGTTAACAAGAACAACAAAATGATTTCGAACAATATGAAACGCTACATTTCGTACCTCCGCTCGAAATTTATGATGTTTTTCCTACTTTATTATTCATTTATAATAATGAACGCATGGCCCATTTATTACGAAAGTGGTGCAAATCCATTCACGATGGGTCATTCTCCCTCCCCGAAGAAAGATATTGAAATAATTAATTCTTCAGTTTATTATATGATATTTATATTTTTATTCACAAACACGTGAACAGGTATTTTATTATTTAAATATTTTTACGAACGAAAGAAGAAAACTAGCTTGTGTTATTTTTATAATAAATAGTCGAACAGCTGCTTCGAAATAACTCCCATGTTTATTTTATTTATTGTAAATTTGATACTGCATGATGGACTATATGTACATAATAATTAATAATTGCAATAGTTATGAAAATTCTAAACAGTCGGTAACATAATTTTTTTTTTTTTTAAATTGGAGAGCAAAAAATATGGAATTTAAAAATCAATGCTTATATTTTATATTCTACTGGTGTTGCAGGGTTATTGGAAAACCTAGGTTGTTCTAGGATAAAGCAAGAGTTTATTAACGTTATTTAAATTGGAAAAAGAAGACATTTTCCATAATAAAATTTTTATTTTTGCATCGAATGTCTTTTTTCAATTTTTAATTCATTTAGATCTCATATTACTCATTTTACACTAGAGGTATCGATTTTGAATATGTATCTAATTATTATATATATGTAGATAATCATGATTGTTAATATAATAGAAGATAGAAGTTAAAACAGGATGTCAATAATATAACCATGTGTTTATAACGATTAATATAGATTTTATTAGAGACCTATCGCACGTGAGTACTGTACACCGTATTCACTAAAGCCTACCATATTCACAATATGACATATAACTAGTTTCAAGGGTTGCTAACACGCTGTGGCTCTTTAACACTAGAACTACCAACCCAGTGAAAACGACTGGTCCCAGAATTTTCCTTTTTGCAATCACCGAACACGTACACCTGCTTTAAGAATAAAATTGGTATCAACTTATATTAATAAAGAACTGTAATTAATATATTCACTCATATTCATCGTACCACTGAAATTACTATAATCTGTGCACGTTGTAGTTAGGTACCTATTAAAGATCGGTAGTTCCAGTGTTAAGGCGCGAAATATGAATCGAATATACGAATATATTTAAAAAATGATTAAAATTACTGAAATCTCTGCATTTCCATTAAAAAAGAGAAATATAGCATTCCATTTAAAGAATGTCTTATAAAATATTGAAATAATTTTGAAAAATTAAAAATATAATTCATTTTTATTACATTGTCATTCTATGTAAATAAATAGAAGTGAAAATTGTCCTCACATCTTTTATCTATAACCCACAATTTAATATCTATATTTATATTATATTTATAGTAAATTGTGTAACTTGCAGTGGAATTCTAAATGTATAATAAAATTTTGATCTCGATTCAATCACCGTGAATTTTATCAAAAATATCTGCAATTTCTTAATAATTGCAGAAATAAAAATCTGGGATCAGTTATTTTGATTTACATGGTAATTTTACTATTAACATAAACATTATTAATATATTACATAGAAGTGTGTGAAAAATAAAAGAAATTGTTAGAAATAGGTATTAATACTAATGAAGTATTGGTACAAAGTACTATAGTACAGGTAACAAGCGGAAAGTGAAAGAGGAAGACACGTTTACCGTAACAGGGTTCCGTTAAAAGGAGAGGATTGCATTTCAAATACCCTTTTCCACTTTTTACTTAATTTCGATCTTATATCGCGCGCCTCCAGCACATTTTCCTCGCGATTTTCACACGAATGCGTTCGATCTTTCGGTAAGATGTTCCAGCCACTGAGGAACAAGGATGAGCGCAATTAGTAATGCCCTACTCGTTACGAAGACGCGCTCTTAATAGAGCATTGTCTTCATCACAGACGCCGCGTGTAGCAGGGATTCGTCCGGCATAAATTATGCGAACAGATTTTCTAATTTATGTTAACTCCGTGATTATCTTTTCCATCCAGGCCATCCTCAGCTGCAGCCGCATATTTTTTTCCCTATCTGGTTTACTTCAGTTTACTTTTCCTATCTATTTACGCGATTCACAGATTCGTAGATCGACTCGCATTTATGGAGATTAAAGTACTGCTTTATTCGTGAATTATTACTTTAGCGGTGTTACTAAATAATTTGTGGCGTGAACTGGAAATCGCAGGTGTGAAATAAATAATTGAATGTATTAAATAATAGTATGAGAATTGGTAAAGAAATTTCGATTATTTCGAAAATTTTAATGAAGGAATTTCGATTTTCCGGAATTTTTAATGAAGAAATTTTGATTTTCCGAAGTTTTTAATAAAGAAATTTCGATTTTCCGAAATTTTTAATGAAGAAATTTTGATTTTCCGATATTTTTTAATCAGAAATTTCGATTTCCCGAAACTTTTAATGAAGAAATTTTGATTTTCTGATATTTTTTAATCAGAAATTTCGATTTTCCGAAACTTTTAATGAAGAAATTTCGATTTTCATATATTTTTTAATAAGAAATTTCAATTTTCCGAAACTTTAATGAAGAAATTTCGATTGTTCGGAATTCTCAATATAGAAATTTTGATTTTCCAATATTTTCTATTAAGAAATTTCGATTTTCCGAAATTTTTAATGAACAAATTTCGGTTTTTCTATGTTTTTAATGTAGAAATTTCGATTTTCTTATATTTCTTATTAAGAAATTTCGATTTTCCGGAATTCTTAATGTAGAAATTTTGATTTTCCGCTATTTTCTATTAGGAAATTTCGATTTTCCGAAATTTTTTTATGAAGATTATAATAACACATAACAGTATAAAATAAATAATTATACTATGTAAAAATAAATAGTAACAAATTTGATTACTTTGAATATTTTTAAGAGTCGATGAATATTAAAAATTATATATGTATTATTATGAAATTTATTATTAATTAAATTTATTATTAATTATTATTTGTTATTGTGATTATAATATATAAAAATATAAAAACGATTCGGTTCAATTATATTCAAAATTTAATAATGAGAAATTACGAAACTTTCAATGAAATTTGATGTCAAATGATAATTACGTGAATGCGTTGTTTAATTTATCAGAGGGAAAAATAATTTAGAAGTCTATCGATCAGTAGCAAGTTATATTTCACATAGTTGTCTTTTCATGCACTAATTAATTATGTGACTTATTCTCAGTTTCTAAAATAATACCTAATTACATTTGTTTTTCCGATTCGTGTGAAAGTGCGTTATAATTTGTGAGATATATAATTTCAGACGCTTCTACAATTTGATAATCAACAATAATCATCATTGCATTGAAAATGGACCAAATTAGTTCTCAACATCCTGTACAGTCCGTTCAATAAATTCTGTCAAATAGGAAACCAAATTTTATGAAAAATCATTATCAAATTACACCATAAATCATCATCCATGATGATACTAAACACAAAAATGAACATAATTCTTCCACATCGAATCGACAAATGAACACTTGGAATAAATTTCCAGAAATAATATACTTTATCCGATAAATTTAATGTCGTACACGAGCAATTTAAGATCAACGAGTAATTTAAGGTTAATTCGATTTTAACGACCACATTTTTCCCCCCTCTCTTACATTAGTCAGGATAATCTTCGATATTCATTATTCATCATAATTTACCCATAATTATTAAAAATATCATAATTTAATACACGAGAAACGAGCAGCAAAAATATGATCATTAGCCAAGGAAAGATCAGCATTGGGGCCATTTTGTACATGATGATGACTAAGTCTGCCTCTATATAAATAGGCAAAAATAAAAAAATAAAAAGACAATGTAAACGATGCAATAAACCAGCTCGTATCCAGAGCTGAAAAGAGTTAGGCGAACGTGTCCCACTTTTGGCGTGCTCTAAGACGCAGTGGGTGCTCTTATATGTCCGAGCACCGGTATTAGAAAGCGTATTACGCGATTATGAACCTTTGTCTATCCCTCATTATCCAACCGACGATGATGACTAGCTGGTAATTTCATTTTTTTCCCTTTTTTTATGTATCCTTTACATAATGCCTATTTTCAGACACGTGTCTGGCATCACCGTTTCTGATTCATCCCGTGGGTGAAAGAGTTTCACGTGGATGGTAATGTCAGTACTTTTACTGGCGATCGATTAGGCTGATAAGTGAGAAGGACGAGTTAGCTCATCGCCTAGACTGTTGATATTTTAGATATTTCATTTATTCCTTGGCAGACTGAGTCTGCTTTCTAACGTTTCATTGGTCATTGGTCATCTATGGTGGGTATGGAATGGCTAATTTGCTGTGTGAGCAATGCTAGGCTGTGTCAAAGTGACTGGCGTGCAAAGGTGGGATGTAAAAATGAAAATTTGTATGTGGCGGTCATAGAAGTAGAATATATTTGTCATCTTATCGTGATCTTCTGATTTGGGAAGAAGTCTCTTGGGATTATACAAGATATATAAAGATTCTGACTATAATTTTAATACTCTCAGAGTTTCTACTTTTAGGCTCCTGATGGAGTATGGTGATATAGGGATAAGTTACTTTATTGTGGTTTTTATCTTAGGTTAATGGTTGATACTCTGAGTTGTGTGTCAAATATAATTTGATACTTAAATATGATATTTGAAATAGAATATGATATTTGTTATCTTATCATGATCTCCTGTACCTTGTATTATAATGTGCAGAGTTGGGGAGAAGTCTTACCTTGGTACAGTGTCAAGACACTAATTCTAAGTTTGATGTTCTTCAAGTTTTTTTTTAAGTTTTTCATGATATACGATGATATGGCAGCAGGAGAAGTTATTTCTTTCTGGTTTTTACCTTATTTTAATGATTGATACTTTGAGTCTGTGTCTATGTCAGTTCTTTTTACTGCTTCTTATTATTTTAGCTCATTTGGTCTCTACATATCCTTGGAGTTTGGTCTTATTGCTATGCTATGCTATAAGATTTAATTGCATTAGATATTATACTACTGTGATACTATAAACTAGTAGTATAAATTTGTGGATTCTATTTTTGTGACTCTGTGCATGATGTAGGAATAAAAATTGGTGTACATTAGTAATGGAAATAGAATATGATATTTATCATCTTATCATGATCTCCTGAGTTAGGAAGAAGCCTCTCAAGGTGGTACAGGATCAAGACTCTTGAGTCTAACTTTAGTGTTCTCAGAGTTTCCATTTTTAGGTCCATGATGATATATGGGAATATAGTATTAGAATAAGCTATTTTACTGTGGTTTTAATCTTATGTTAATGGTTGACATTCTGACATTCTGTGTCTATGTCAGTATTCTGTATCGTTTCTTATCATTCTTGTCCATTTTGACTCTACGTATTTTTGAAATTTAGTCTCTTTGTCATGCTATGTTGTATGATCCAGTTGGTAAATGAGATGTCATAGTACTACTATAGGTGAGTAGTACAAATTCGCATATTCCACCTTTATGATTGTGTGAAAAAAGGTAGACCTATAACGCTGTGGCCAATTAGACTTTCATTTCTTCCAAAAGCCATCTTCTCAGCTTTGCACAGTACAAATTCTATTCATAACCGTGATACTTCAAACCAGTAAGGATAATTTGAGTACCCTCTCTATATAACCAATTGTACATTCTCATTGTTTACACTATGACCAATCAGACTTGCATTCTTCTGCTAGCCATCTTTTCAGCTTTGCATAGTGTATGATCTGATTTGTAGATATGATACTTCAGACTAACATAGAAAATTTGCGTTCTTTGCCTTTATGACCAATTGTGTATTCTTATTGTTTACATTATACCTAGTCAAACTTATATTCTATTTATTAGCTATCTTCTCAGCTCTGTATGATTCAGTTTGTGGTACTTTAGATCAAGATTCTTCAATGTTTTTTACCTCATCACTTCCTCCTGAACATGATTATAGTTTCTATTCTGTAGTTCCTTCGTATCCCATGAAAATTTGAATTCATAAGAAATACACATAGACTTCTCTGTTGAAGCATCCTACTTTAGGCTAATAATAAAAATTCCTGAGTAACATTAAGATGGTTGTCAACGAATGTAACCAATTTTACATCGTTATTATTTACATATACCACCATCAGTCAGACCCATATTCCTTTTACTAGCCATCTTCTCATTTCTGCATAATGTGCATTTGTGCATAGTGATTTGATTTATAAACACAATGTTTGAGATCAGTGACGAAATTTCGCGTGTCGTATTTTTGTGGGTACCAGTGAATGTAACCGATTTTATGTTCTTATTATTTATATTGTATGACCGATTCGACCTACATTTCCTCCAATAGCCATCTCAGCTCTGAACAGATTACCGTATAATTCAATTTATAGATGTGATACCTCGAATCAATAATGAAATTTCGTGTATTCTATTTTTATGATTATCAGTGAACGTGACCAATTTTATGTCCTCGTTATTTATTCTACGACCAGTCAAACCTGTATTCCTTCTCCGCACAGTAGTTATTAGCTTAAGCTAACTTCTAAACTCGTCACGCAGGCCACTGATGTTTTCGACGTAATAATTTATTTTCCAAATCTATTTTTCAACGATTCTTTGTCTCCCGATGCTTCATTAGATTCGCATAAAGGACACGCAACTTTAGAATTTCGTTTGTTCGAATTAAAATCGATTTAACTGAAATTAGTTCCTTCTCAGGAACTTTTAGGTCTGACTGTAAGTCTATAGAAGCTATCCCCAACAAGTTGTACAGTTAACGGGCTAGAATTAATTCTTCCTTAGAGACTGTTAGTACTGTGTCTGTATAGAAGCTTTTAGGCAATAAATTAGCTGGTTACGAGGTTAAGGATGTCTCGTTTGATCGAATGGCTCGTCGATGCACATAGAGTTCGTTCGCGCTAATAACCTCTCGCGAAACAGAAAATTTGCCCTCCTGGAAGAAGTTGAAATTCCAAAGGCAACGTCCGTTAAGTCATTAAAAGCGTTCACAATTTCAGTGACGAGTATATTTCATTATAGAAATAATGATTTCGGATTGAGCTCGATGATCTTCAAGAAACGGTTGCTGTAATGAAGTAATTGCTGAACTTACAATAGGTTGTAAGGTTTATTTAAAATTACAATTTATTTTTCGTATTGTTGCAATAAGTATACGTTGAATTTTATTCTCTTAGAAATCATCGGAGGAGACATTATTTTTAATGAGCATGAAGTAATTAATTAAACGATTTAGAGACAGGAATCGGTACTTTCTCTGAACCTTTTTCTTCTATTCTAGAAATGCTAATGCTTTGTATTATGGTATTTTATTTTTATTTATTCTATTGATGGGTATCCATAAATCTATAAATTTTTACTGGGTGATGTATATCAGTTATTTACAGTTGAATTGGAAGAAACTCTCGAATCGGTTGGTAAAAGTATCAGAGAATAGTCGAGGAGTTATTCGTGAAGCTTAATTAAAGCAAAAAAATGCTCTTTCACAGTAGAATAAATATCAAAAGTGAACATGTTTGTGTGAAACTCGCAGCATTGATGAAATAGAGAGTATTGTCTAGCCACGAGTATCCTAATCTGTTTAATCTAGTCTGTATCTAAAGTATATCGTATGACAAATTATATTTGCAGTGTATTATTAACATACTTAAAATGAATGTTATCTGATTAATTTACACAAAAATTTTGGTAAATTTTAATAATAAATAATAAATGATAAACAATAAAATAATAAATAATAAATGATAAATAATAAAATAATAAATAATAAATCAGATTTAAATATCTCTTTTATTAGTTACCAGAATAACACTAAACTTTGTTTGGGCGAGTTTACAACAAAAGTAACTATAATTTTTGTCATTAAATATAATTGTAAATTCATGTAAGTTAAAGGAAAAGAAAAGAAGAATGATTGACTTATGTCGAATTTTATAAACGCAATTTTAAAAGTGTTTGTCAATTGTCGAACATAATATTTAGCTATAGGTTCAAATTGACGCAGCCATTTTTTAACCTGCAATTCGAATACGAGCTTTCTCTCACGTACGATCACGCGATTTCAATTAAATGACATGAATGCAAGTACACGAGATTGCCAAACAAGAACGAAATTTCACGTAACCGGTGGAAACTTTTAATTAAAAATCCTACGGATGGCTGTTGCAACGGTCGCGTGTGCTGAAAAATTTGTTTGTTTCGGAAACAACCGTGGCGAAGTTTGTTGAAATTGATTATTCATGTGAACAGTTTGTAAATAAGTTCACTTTAGTTGCACTGTATATGGTTTATTATTCATTGTGCCCTAGTTGACTTTGTCTATTCTACAGCTGCTTATGTTTGCATAACGGGAAAAAGAGAATAATCAATGGCGATCTTTACTTCATTTGTAGAATGAAGAATTTTGTGAAAAATATAACGCTACTAATTAGCTACTCGAGTAACTGATTGGTCACTGAATATTTAAAATGAAAATTAATATTTTACAGAATAATATAATAATATCGTAAAATATCTTTAAAAGGTTGAGTAATGTCAGTTAACTATTTGACACTAATTATTATTTCTATATTATTCTAATAAATTCAAATATAAATTAATTTTTGTAATCATTCTCAAATGGAAATTTTACTAAAAAAAAATAGTAGTAAAAAGTAGTAATAGTAACAATAATAACAATAATAATAAAATAAAATAAAAGTGCTTCTCTAAGTCAGTACAATAATAAAATAAAATACCGACAGTAAGAATAATAATGATACAATAGAGTAACAAAAACAATAATAATAACAATAAAATAACGGTAACAGTAGTAAAATAAAATAATAACGGTACCGATAATAATAAAATAAAAATGTTTGCCTAAGCCAGTACCTAGTTCACCTCCGCTCGTATCGAGAAAGGAATCACGACTTAATTTACAACGAAATTCCGCGGGCAGGAAATACCCCTCGTAGGTGTTCGCGAAAGAAAAAATGAAAAAAAGGAAAAAAAAACGAACAATCCGCTGTACGTCTATACCCACGTACTACGCGGTTCGAATTAACGTTCTATGCCCGCGTTCTGACCAGCAATGGCGGCTGGGAGCTTAGCGCGAGGATAAAGTGGAATCGCGTAAACCGCAATACGATCGTTTAAAGTATTATATCCGCGAAGGCAACGAGTACCTTCGTATTAATGCCGAGTTATCGCCTGCCTGATGTCGCATTCAAACTCGGACAACGCTCACCACGGCATGACAATGCCCGCCCACATTCTACTTGCTCAAAGCTGGAAAACATCCGCAACCTTGAAGCAGAGAGAGTCCGCACATTCGATTTACAACCCCTCGCCTAACAGCCTCGAATCATCGTCTATTCACTAGCCTTTAAGGGACACGCGCGTCGAGTTCCACAGCCTTCTACATTCCCTGCTCTGGCTCTCGATTTACCGACGATTTACGTTTCGCGCGATCTTTATTCTCTATCCTTGTCCCTCTCACGCGAACGCGTACGAATCACCAGCTTACTCGCTGTCCTTCTCCCTCTCACGCGAACGCGTACGAATTACCAGCTTACTCTGTATCCTTGTCCCTCTCACGCGAATGCGTACGAATTACCGACTTATTCGCGATTATTCGAGACACGCGTGTTACATCGCGCATGTTTCTTTACCGACATCGTTCGTCTCGCACCGAATTGGATTCTTTTTCTTTCTTGCTCAGACGCGTTATTGCTCAGGGTAATAAGTAATTCCTCGTTTTGTCACGCTGCTTCTTGCACGGTTTCTCGATCGGCCAAACGTCTCGTCTGCTCGGTTGTACTTTGGCTTCGTGCTGCTTTTCAGAATCGCCAGAGGTCTCTGCGCCCTATGTACTTCGAGCAAAAAGGTATACGTAGTGCGTGATCGAGTCGCGCGCACTTTTTACGCGGACAAATGCGACGTGTTTTCTTCTGCCCAGTTCGGTGTTTGTGCGAGTGTAGTGTTTCGAAGTTTTAATCGAATTGGACGAGGATGGACACATCGTCGTGGATCAAAGGTTTGATTTCAATTTATACGTGTTTAATTTGGAAGGGGAAAGCGAAGGAATAAGCGGGTACAAATATCTAACGAAATGGCGCGACGGGGGAGGTTAGGTTTCTCTGTTTCGATGAAATTTGTTATCATGGCGACGTCTGGATGTATTACGCGTTGCAAGCACGCGAATTTTTATCTTTGTAATCAAAGTTTTAAGGGATGAATCGTGGAGAGATCACTAGTTGGTATGCGTGGATTTTTATTAGCGATACACGTGGTTATTTTTAGGGCTGTATCTAGAGAAGTGTTTGGTTATCTTAAAGCAAGAGTAAATTTGAAAGAGTAATGGAAGGTATGGAGAAGCGTTACCACGCAGGCATAAATTGTGAGAGTAAACAAACCAAATATTTAAAATTGTTGTCCGTACTTAGTTTTTAATATTTACAGTGTACTTATAATTCCAGCATTTTGGAATTTTCCAAGTTGACGTATAGGAATTGCTTTGTATAAACGTTAATAATACTTGGTTAGACATAATTTATTTAAAAAATAAATTAATATTATAGCTTTCAATTCTTTTTGTTTTTAATTATAATTGTAGGTATAAAATAATATCATATTAGTTTTCTTAACTTACTATTATCTATATTTTACATTTTAAATTTACATATTTTCCTGATATAAAAATAATATTTGATAATATCTTATTTGTACATATGAATATATTTTCTCTTTATATATTATTCTATATAATTTAAATAATTTTTCATTGGTTAGAGTAATCTGTTCTATACAATCATTACTGTTACAATAGAATAAAATAAAGAATAAATTATGTTCTTAAAAAAGAATCCCTGTTAAAAATAACGAAGGGAACATAACAAAAGGATGTTAATTAAATTTATCATGATAGCTTTCTCTTAATATTTTGCATTCTTAAGATATATATGTTCATAGGATTATATAACAAATTGCTGGAAAACCGAATAAATTTTCCATGCAGCATAGCGTATTATTTTCGAATTAATTCAAAGATAAATTCATCATTCTAATTTATCTAGATTCGAATTAATTTTCCCATTACGTTTTAAACTCTAGGCGTAATTACACGGAATAACAATTATAGACAACTCTTATTCAACCATCTTAGATATTTCCTTCGTGGTATCGTTTCATAATTGCCGCAGGTGACTCATGCGTATTTCCATTCTTTGTACCTTTCTCTGGCCCTATCTTACAGCAGCAAGCAGATAATGAGTACTACTCGTGAATCATCGTCGTTGATCGAAGGTGCGACTTCAAAGGAAGTCTAGTTACCTCCTGATCATCCTGGTATAATTGGTCCCGTGAACCCACACCTCCATTGTATTCATCTTACACGCGAAACAACTTCAAACGTTCGAAACTGTTGAAAGCGATAAATAGATCTTTAGATCTTCCTATAAACTTATCACGATATCTTTATTTAGAAAATCAAATAAATTAAAGATTCTTCGTATAATTTGAATAGAATACACATTGTATTAATTCATTATTCGAGTCAACATCGGATGAACTGTATTTTTCTAAGAAATAAATGAAATAAATCACCATTCGAGTTTAAAAAATACCACAATTTTTATGCGCTAATTAATTAGGTGATATTTTATTAATATTTCTAATTAGAACGATATTTTAGTTAGAAAAATAATTTAATGTCAAATTTTAATTTGGGTTATAGTTTTGAATGGGTTCAATGGCTGATCAAGATGAAATTTGGAGGGGGTGGGAATTAATGGGGTAATGGATTCTAAATATAAAATTTTGACTTTGGGTATTCATTAGTTTTCCAGATACTAATACAAAAGTTTTAGTTCAGTATATTGAATTCTAGCAATTAATATTTAAAAAATTAGTAAATTCTTAAAATTGACATCTTTTAGAGCTATAGAACTAAATATTCAACATTTAAATATCAAATGAATATTATATTTAATTCGATATTATATTTAGATATCTACGTATTTTACATATTTTATTCCCAAAATAATATTTTTATTCAATATGGAAGCATAAAAATAAAAATAGTGTACCAAAATTTAAAAAATACGTACCTTGAATATTCTAAATATTCCAAATATTTCTTCCAAATTAGAATAAATAAGCTAGACTAGATTAGGCTATAAATATCTCCCAAACCAACAATTTCAATAATTTTTCAATTCGTATATGAATTATTTTCATAATTTTTAATCACATTTCATTAACATTAACAAGTTTACAATAATTATCAATTATTACATTAAAGATTACACGATGTCATTAAAAAAGAATACAGTAAATTGAAAGTAATTACATATTCCATTAAATAATTATATCACTTCGCTTCAAACTATTTAATTCTTGTTAAAAATATTTTTCCTGATAGACACTTTTCGGACACCCTGTATTATTAACATTGTTACAATTAATCGAGTCGGTGGTATTTTGTTATCCTACAAAAATTCAATGATCCGGATGACCAGTTACCTAGCGGGGAAATAATAAAAAATGCTGTTATGAAAAATCTCATCACACCCCTGCAGTGTAACACAACACTCGACTTCGCACAATGCCAGCAATTTAACGAACTCGAAGGAAGCGGCATTAAACGATGGATACGGTACGTTACGTTGTCGCGTCCATTGTTCGCAAAAGGAAACGAGTCGCTGGCATTGAAAGCTGTTCACGTGTTGCTCCACGGCGGTGTTCGCGATTGAAACTTTGTTTAAGGTTAACCATGGCCGCCTAACAGCCAACCTATCGAACGTCTATTTTCCAACCTAACAACAATGCAACCGTGCGACCGTCTAACGACTCCCTCGGACAACAATGACCATTTCCATACTTTGTTCGCCTCTTGCTCCTAACCACGGTCTGCAAGTGGTTATTTGATAGCAAACGATGTTTCTTGGAAAAAGAAAACGTAGACACTGGGTCGCGTAAATCGACGCTGGATGTTTGTACAGGTGCTTTTTAGTAACCGGATTCGCCTGAGCCTGAAATAGATGCCAGGAACAAGATAGTACTCCAAGGTGGTCATTTTGCATGTCGCTCCTTAATACGTTCAGCTTTTGGCCTGTAAGTGCTCTGCCTGCGAATAGATTACACGCTATCGTTTCTCCGTTTATCGTGCATTTTAATATTTTAGCAAGGCTGTTGTTTGCAGTAGTGATAAAAGTCAGAGATGGTCACTTGGACCAGTCTCAGAGCGGAGGAGAAATTATTTTGAGACCAGAACTCTGGTCACAGGAATGGTACCCGATTAGACCTGTGCTTCTATCGATATCGCGTTAACTCTTTGGGGCACACTGGGATTAAAAGTGTCCCACCATTTCGATGCACCGTGATGCATGGTGGGACAGTTTTAGTCCCACCTCGAAATATGATTTTTGCCAGGCTAGGAGAACTATCATCCATAAATACCGGCGCTAATATTCGCCTCGCGATACCCCTCTTTCCGCCATTTTTCGCGAGACGTAAGAATTTTGCGAATCCGCGAAACGGTTAAGGAATTATCGAATAAGGAATAAGAATAGGAAATAAAAATGAAGGAATAAGGAAGATTGGTAATAAACGATATTTATAAATGCACGATGACACTGATAATTATTCCCGATTTTATACTTAAGCATTTAACTCTTTGGGGCACGCTGGGATTAAAGTGTCCCACCTTTTCGATGCACCGTGATGCATGGTGGGACATTTTTAGTCTCACCTGGGAATATTGCAATAGCTGCACGCGCATAGGTTTATATTTCGTCTTATTTACGTAAAGCAGTTGGTAATACCTTCGACGAATGTTATAAATGTATTTGCTCGTGTTGGCAACATTCAGCATGCCAGAACAGGTTCGTCAATTGTTGCAAGCGGAAGGTTTATCGCGACAATCTTTTCTTCCTGGTTTTATGTTTTTACATTATGCGATTCCTTTATTAGTAAAAATATACCAATTTTGTTTGATTTAAAACGCAGTGAAATTTTCTATGCAACATGGGTCTATTTTATTATCTGAAATCCTGTGCCGCAAAGGGTTAGACAATTTGTCGTATTTCGTGGAGCATCCTGGTCCACTGCTCCTGGCTATGTGGAGGATTCGAAGCTAGATCGTGGAATAGTAGCTTCCAATCGCCTGTAATTGCTAGGGCTATCACGAGAATCGCGTTCTTCCTGTAGGTAAACATAGGTTTCAGATGTATTTCGAGGTAGTTGCAGAGGTAGAGAAACAGTGCGTGTCTGGTAACTCCAAAACTTGGGATTCAGAACCGGTGGAGCAATTTACTCTGTGGCTACCCTTCGCTGACGACTTGGGCAGACTCGTTAGCTGTACCGGTTTCCACGTGGATCCAGTCAGCGATTTTATACTTCGTTTTTGGAGGAATGAGATTCAGATCGACGATTTAGGTGTTGGAGATGGATGCTCCGAGGGTGGAATGAACGACAGGGAAATTATCAAATATAGGGGTTGAAATAGGGGTTAAGGTGTCATAATTATTGCCGAGTAACATTGATTTATAGATGCACATATATAATCTCTATCATAAAATTGTATAGAAAATACTCCTTTTAAAAGATTTCCCCAGAAAAGTAGGACTCGAAGAAGTACGAAGATACGAAAAACACTAGCAGAAAATAAAATGAAAATCGCGATGTGATTATTCGTGAAACCAACTAGTCTACACGCCACATGGATGTGCACGAGATAACTCCATACTTCAGTACCCTCGACTAGTTAGCTCCAGCCTAACTCGAGTCACTGTCTGTCTCTCCATGCCTTACACGAAAACGAAGGCTAACAAATCACAAGTCCCTAGTCTCTAGTGAGACTAGGTACCCCTAGCTCACGAAATAGAAACATATACAATATTATTATAAAATAGATTATACGGTAGTATGGCAATGAAAATAGAAGGAAACTTTGTGAAGAGATGTGTTTGACTGAATAGCTGATGAGAAACTCAGTTGTCTGATCAAAAACTGACATCTTTTGGAATTAAAAGCATTCAAGAGCTGTCAAAGAACGAATTCTCTAACTAGTAGTTACTTGATCCAAGGATGAAAGAGAAAGAACGTCCTCTATAGTCAGTTTAATAATGGTGGAGGAAACGCCTCCTTCAGGATGAGGCGTCTGCGAGGTCATCCACACATTGGTGACCTTTTTCGAGAAGTGGTCGCGTCGTTAGCTTTGGTTTATGGCTCCGAAAGCTGGGGTCACCCGGAACCAGCGCACGTGACCTGGTCTGACCGATTGTCAGCCATACCCCAAGTACTGTAGCCTGATTTCGTCAAATTAGATGTTGAAGAATTTCCCGTTAGGTTAGTTCGGTATCCAGTGACTTGAGACGATAAATATAGCTTTGCTAAAATGTACAATAATCAAAATGGAAATAGGAATTAGGAGTGTGAAACTATTTAGCATTTAGGACCTAGGTATGCTCTTGCTTCTACGACGAAACAACTTGGAGGTATCAGTCCTTTGTACTGGAGCAGTGATTCTCAGTCATCGTTTGTTCTAACACCTAGAAGCTTAACCCTGTCATCTACAATATCGTGCGAGACTCGTGGTAAGGAAATCGGGCCAAATATGAGTGTGACTAGCGAGAGGCGTGGTTTTAGAGATAGGGTTCAGCGTAAACACCACAGGTCAGGCTCGTTGTGAATTTTCGACGATGTCTTTCTGCCTCAGTTACGTGTTATTCTTCGACGCGTTCGGACGCAATTGCTCGACGTGTGACCGACCTTGCAGTTGACTATGGCACGCCCCATCGCAACATAAATGGTAAGACTATTTGTAGTGTACTCCCATAATAGTAATTATAGAAATTGCGTGATGGAAATAAATAAGTGTACATGTTGGTTTGGATAGGTTTTTGGTCGAGTTTTGAATTGTTAGGTTGGATGGTAATATGCTTTGATTGGGAATATTTAATTCCTTCGCGTATTAATTCCTGGCAACAAAGTCTCCAAATTGTTATATCTTCCAGGTGACATAATCTTGGAATTTTTATATCTTCCTGGCAATAAAGTCTTCGAATTATTATATCTTCTAAGTGACAAAATTTTCGAATTGTTATACCTTCTTGACGCCAAAATCTTCGAATTGTTATATATTCCTAGCGACAAAGTCTTCGAATTTTTATATCTTCCTGGCGACAAAGTCTTCCCATTTTTATATCTGCCAGGTGACAAAAGCTTTGAACTGTTATACCTTCTTGGCGTCCATGTTTCCAAATTGTTATACCTTTCAGGTGACATAATCTTGGAATTTTTATATCTTCCAGGTGACAAAAGTTGTTATACCATCTTGGCGACAAAATCTTCGAGTTGTTATACCTTTCTTGCGACAAAGTCTCCGAATTGTGATATCTTCCTAGCAACAAGATCTTCGAATTGTTATATATTTCTGACAAACAAAGTCTCCGGAATCGTTATATCTTCCCGAGGTGAAAATCTTCGAGTGCAAAGGGTCGAACCCCAAAGACGGGAAGTTCGGTCTGCGGGACTTAACAACAATCCTCGACCCCAGCCTTCGGCACACGTGTGTGGTCCCGGTACGAAGACGCCCAGCGAACCCGTCGTAAATATACACGCGAGTGTTTATTAGTGGAAGCTAGACGGTTTCACCGGCACTTTCAGCAGTCGACCGCGTAAGAATGGTTTGCATTTCACCGGTGAAACTCGCGTTTCGTCGTCGCGGTCGGACGAAATATCGCCGTGCAAGACGAGCGTTCGCTTTCCATCATCCTCCGCTCGCTTCGGCCTTTGTCCTTGCGGGGCCTACACGCGAGCGCATCTCTGCACACGCTCCGACACGTTGTCTAACCTTTTGCTTTTCCATCTGCCGCGGACAGGCAGGAAATTTATGCCAACCTTCCCTCGTCTAATCGTCACCTTACATTCGTTCACCTTCTAATTGCGGGATCGTGATCGCGCTTCTCTGTTCAGCATTCAGCCATGGGATGCAGCTTCGTGACGAACAATGAGTCGTTATAGTAAGCGCGTTTGCAAATGAAGTTTTGCAGAATAAATTCACTTTTTCTCATCTTTCGGTATAAATTATAGCGTATTTCTTCTTTATTCGATGGAATGTTTATTTATTTATTTATTTGACGGATAAACATCCTTTATAAAGAAGTAATACAATAAAATAAAAATAATTAAAAAAAGAAATAAAAATATAAACAAAATTAAAAGAATTATAGTTAATATTTCTAGCGATAATTTATCTATCCACTGATCATTCTATTAAATTGGCAACCAAGTGATTGCGGATTTTAAATTAGAAGGAAAATACAACATTTTTTAGCGAATCTCAGATTTTGGTGTCGTCTGGGCTGGTTCATCTTGCATCACCCACGATCTTTTCCGATTAACGTTGTTATAAACTATCCACTTTTCGTCGCCAGTTATCAGTCGTTTCAGAAATCGATCAATTTCGTTGCGTTTCAGAAGCGAATCGCAGATGCTAATGCGTTGCGTCAAATGAATTTCCTTAAGCTAATCGAGTTTCTTGACATAGCCAAGCCGTTTTAATTTCTTTCTAATGCATGTATGCGATACATTGAGCTTCTCTGCAATCTCACGTGTTGTGCTATGACGATCTGAATCGATAATGGCCTTGATATGGGTCTCGTCAACTTCAACTGGACGGCCAGATTGTTGCGCATTTCTCAGTGAAAAATCACCAGAATGAAATTTGGCAAACCAATTTTGACACTGTCTTTCTTTCGAGGCTTCATTCCCATTTACGGCACGTAACTTCTTGCGTGCTTGCGATGCGTTCTTGCCTTTTCGGAAATAAAACAGTAAAATATGTCCGAAATGCTCGTCTTGTTCTTCCATTTTTAAATTGGGATAAAAACGAAACTAAATAACTAATCGATACAATTTTTCAACTAAATTAAAGGCGGAAGTCCAAACAACAAGGAAACAATATAAGTTAGGTGCCTTGAACACGTTGACAAAACAAACGAATGTGCAAGAGCTATCTATTGACAAAATCCGCAATCACTTAGTTGCCAATCCAATAGAATTGCTATATAAATAGAATTTATATGATCAGTGAATAGATTAATCCAATGGTTACAGTACTAATGGCTATACTGAGTACTGTATTGTCAATTGTCAGTATCTCCTGCCATAATTGATATTCTAAATCTGATATTCTCTAATCTGATATTCATTGATCATTCTAAAATTGCTATAGAATTTAGGTGATCAGTGAATCGATTAATCCAATAGCAATAGTACTGTATAGCTGGTACAATTAAATACAAACTTATACAGGAGGATACATTGGTCTACATTATAAATACGCAAAAAGAGACTGAAGTACTGCAGTGCTTATAACTGAAGATTTGTAGCATCTAGCAAATTTATGGTGGATTTTTATTTTTGTGTTTGAGAAATGGATCGATCTCGAATTAATTATTTTGTTTAAATATTAGGTTTTTTGAGAGTGTAAACGATTGGCTGATTTTTGCAAAATAAATTGAAGATTTGTAGCATCTAGCAAATTTATGGTGGTTTTTGATTTTTGTGTTTGAGAAGTGGATCGATCTCGAATTAATTATTTTGTTTAAATATTAGGTTTTTCGAGAGTGCAAACGATTTGCTGATTTTTGCGAAATAAATTGAGTTTATTTTTAAATAAAGTGAAACGGTGGAATAGTTAATTTATTCGGATATTAATGATAATATGTAAGGTGTAAAATATTATTAAAAATGTATAAAGAGGGAAATTTTCAGGAAATAGAGTGTTTTCTTTGTGATATTTGTATACCTCTTTTAGAGAAGTGGAAATACTTGCAATGTTTGTGTCACGTGATTATGGTTTTTGCAGCGATCGTGGTGATTGTAGCAGTATAATTATGATAGTATAATGATGTCTTGGGATTTGATAAAGAACGAGTATACTAAGCGAGCTAAATTTGTCACTTAGGTCTCAATCATTGCTCTCAGCAAATTATTCGTTAATAATGTCTTTGATAAATAATGTAAAAATTAATTAATTTCCTTCACTTTCTTCATGCTTTTTATTAATTTTTGATTATTCTTTTTATTATTATTCTTATATTAATACTCATCAATACTATATCATGCGATATCAACAATAAGTAATAAATTACAAATATAAATGATAAATTAATAAATTGATTTATTTTAGAAATAGATATTAATAATATTGATATTTAAAATAAAAATAAATTTATTATTAATAAGAAATAACATAATCAGGGGACTATAATATGTAAAAGAATTTTCTCATCCAATCATTATTATAATTTAAGCAATAAATATTAATAATATGCATACCTACTTAAAATGAAAATAATTTTAATACTAATAAGAAATAAAATAATCATGGGACTACAATATCTTCCTGTAAAAGAATTTCCCGAAAAAATTTGTTACATTTTCACCCAATTGTTATTATAATTTATGCAATAAATATTAATAGTATTAATACTTCAAATAAAAATAAATTTAATACTAATCAAAGATAACATAATCACGGGACTACAGTATCTCTGTATAAAAGAATTTCCCGGGAAAATTTATTACATTTTCATCCAATTATTATTATAATCTCACACATTTATAAACCACGCATGGTACAAAATGATACACAGTAGAACTGTCGTAAATTGAAGAAATTTATGATAATGTAAAATGATATAGGTTTATCCATATATAATGGCATTAACTAACATTAATTAAACCATAAGCTCATACCAGCTGAGTATATTGTGCGAAATGCAATAAATGTACCCAGTGAATACAGCCATAAAGAATATCAAGATTGTTAAGGATGTGTATCAACGAGTATAGTGAATAACCTTTATACTGAATTTCTATTGTCAGCCGTATATACACGTATAATTTAATTTCGTTTCCTTTCCAGCACGCACTCGTGCAATAATGGTACTTTTTGTGCGCTAAATAGAAGGTTTAATATATCAACGAAGGGTCAGGGCCCTTTGAATGACTTTCACGAGTTCACTTATTACAGACGTGTATGTGAAATGATATTTAGGGTCATTATTCGACGTCAATACAATGAAAAATTTCATTTGGAATATACTATTATGAAAATTCAATACTTACATTATTTAAATGAATTATGCATTAAATTGTTAGTGAAATTATATTTAGGGTCATTATTCGATGTTAGTACGATGAAAAATTTTATTTGCCATATACTATTATGAAAATTCAATACTTACACCGTTTAAATGAATTATGCATTAAATTGTTAGTGAAATTATATTTAGGGTCATTATTCGATGTTAGTACGATGAAAAATTTTATTTGCCATATACTATTATGAAAATTCAATATTTACACCGTTTAAGTGAATAATGAATTAAATTCTAAGTGAAATTATATTTAGGATTATTATTCGATGTTGGTACGATGAAAAATTTTATTTGCCATATACTATTATGAAAATTCAATACCTACACCGTTTAAATGAATTATGCATTAAATTGTAAGTGAAATTATATTTAGGATCATTATTCGATGTCGATACAATGAAAAATTTCATTTGGCATATACGATTATGAAAATTCAATACTTACACTGTTTAAATGAATTATGCATTAAATTGTTAGTGAAATTATATTTAGGATTATTATTCGATGTTAGTAGGATGAAAAATTTTATTTGCCATATATTATTATGAAAATTCAATACTTACACTATTTAAATGAATTATGCATTAAATTGTTAGTGAAATTATATTTAGGATCATTATTCGATGTCGATACAATGAAAAATTTCATTTGGCATATACGATTATGAAAATTCAATACTTACACTGTTTAAATGAATTATGCATTAAATTGTAAGTGAAATTATAGATAGATAGATAGATTTATTTATTTCAGCTTATACTACTAGGAAATGGACTCGGTTTTACATTAAGTCTATCTTGTATCTCTCTTTTACTGTTCATCTCGTTCATAAAAGACCTATATACATTCACACATACACATGTGCCCTCTGTGTACAAAGGTTCATATATACATACATACCCATACATACCCACTCGTACCTCTATATACCTACATATTTTATACAGTATAGTATAATATAATATAACATAACGTAATTTGACTTAATCTAGCATGGTATAATATAAGTATTTTATTTATATGTAAGTGAAATTACATTTAGGGTCATTATTCGATATCAGTACAATGAAAAATTTCATTTGGTATATATGATTATGAAAATTCAATATTTATACCGTTTAAGTGAATTATGCATTAAATTGTGAGTGAAATTATATTTAGGGTTATTATTCGATGTCGATACGATGAAAAGTTTCATTTGCCATATGCGATTATGAAAATTCAATACTTACACCGTTTAAGTGAATTATGCATTAAATTATTCCGGTTTGAGATTGTCTAATTGCTCAGTTTAATGGAAAGTTTTATGATAAATACAGTTCGGGAAAGTCGTATTTACATTACTCTGGTAATTACTTAATTAAAAGTAACATTTTTCTCTTCAGTTATACTTGATATAATTACACTTGTAGTAATTATAATTTTCTTCTTTTTTATTTTTCTTCATACGTAGTAAAGATTTTCATAGTGTGCTGTAAGCGGTGTTAAATTACGTTTCCGTAATGGCGATGCTCCGCGAATAGAATTTAGGAAAGGTGCACGATTATTTTATGGGATATTGTCGGTTATTTCTAATTTTGTTATGGTAATAATAGTTTATTCGTGTTGCGTAATCGCAACTGTTCCAATTCCTGAAATTCGGAGTAGAATAACTGTATGCCAAAAAGTGAATTTAAGAGGAGCAGTGAATTTTGTAGGAGATACGTAAAATTGTAGAGAGAATTTATAAAATAATATAAATATAAAAATATTAGAAATTTAATTGAAGTGATTGATAAAAATTTGAAATAAAATTGCATATAACTGTGTCATTTTATGTTAGTGGTGGATGAAATTTTAATAACAATAAGAACAATTCTTTATTTAATTACAAAGATTATGAAACACTAATATTAAGTTTAAATATAATTAATTTATCATAATCACATGCTCACACGTTTTCTCACTATTAAAACTCAATTGCAACTGACCTATGCCAAATCACTTTCGTTTTTTTCTTTCTTCTTTCATACATTACATTGACATACATAATTTACACATCTCGATCATTACACGTATACTCATTTATCACAATAACCTGAATTCATTAGATATTTCCATCCCATGTATACTTGTTCCACTAATCCCAACACATATATTTAAAAATCTATGTAATCATTACCACATTTTATACGTTCTAATTAATTTGTGTTAAATAATAATAATATTTATGTATTTAATTTAAAAGGAAAGAAAATACGACACTTTCTCGTTATATTTAAATATAGGTGTAATTTATATAAAATATAACGAGATGAAACAGAAAAGTCTTTAAATTAATATACATATGCGTAATATTAATAGCAATTCTATACGAATGTTAATCAAAAATTATAATAAAAAATATTCAAAGTATGCGGTATATCAGAGGCTCGGAAATTCAGAAATGGTTTTAGAAAACGAATGACCAGTGACAGTAAACCGCAATAGATTTCTCTTATTGTGTCTTTTGCAACTAGTTTCTCAAAGGATCGTGGTTGGATATTTTTTTCGAGGAAAGTATGTCAAATATCGATAGCTTTTCCTGTTGCTTTTGCATGTCTGGCCGAACGAGAAAGTGCGAAACCGCAAATGTCTCGGTCAGTGATGCTTGATGTCTTTGTTTTCTCTGTTTCCGGATTATTCTACATTTTTAACGCTCGTGTAGGATTTTGCAAAATTATAGCGACCAAAGAGACGAGCCAATTATTTATTTTTCCAGAAATAAAACATATACTGTTATATATATATATTTATTAATATACTCTAGTAGAATGAGAATTGAACTAATAAAATAATAATAAACATCTATATTATTGTAGTATATATCATGCATATATTGCAATAAAATAATAATCCAAAAATAATACATTTGATGAGTGATCAGTTTTGTGAAAATAAAAAATATGGTGCAATAATAATATCTTTGCAATGCTATAATAATAATAATCATAATAATAATAATAGTAAAATAATAATCATGCAGTAATAATATATATAATAATAATGCAACAATATTCCAGTAATAATATATATATATAATATGACAATAACGACAACAAAAACAATAATAGTAATGCAATAGTAATGCAGTAATAATATATATATATTAATGTTAATAATGCAATAATAACGCTGTAATAATATATATCATAATAATACAATAATACTACAACAACAATAGCAAAATAAAATTGCAAAATTACAAAAAATGATGTAATAAATAATAAGGTATTGTAAACTTCAAAAATAGTCATAGCAAATTTAAAAATTCCAACAGCAAATTAATTCGCGACATCTATTCCAAGATTTGTATTGCAAAATGTACAACAATAACGCGATAAAGTATAAACTAAAATATAAAACATAAAACACCCGAAACACGACACCTGAATAAAATTAGCGCCAAAACAAGCCCCCGGATAACCTTCGTCCATCCTCGGCTAATTACCATAACTTTTCACGAAATAAAACAACCGCCGATTATCCCGCAATAAAAAATGTCACCATACAGAGAGAGGCGCAGGGAATTTCAATACGGCCGCTTATAAAGGCCCGGGTATAAAGCTGTTAGCCTGGAATCAAGGCAGGTGACTCGAACTCGAAAACCGATTGTGCGATCGAGTTACGCCGGCCATTTTACGGCCCCGCTCTAATGTCTTTGCAATCTCGTTGTAACGCGCGTTGCGAAACACATTTTTCGAAAGCATGCCGGCCATCAACTGTCATTAGCTTCCGCAATTAAATAGAGTCTAGCGTCCAGCGGGTGATTTACGAAGGCACGCGTTAATGTCTTTCGCGAACATTTATTTTTAACTTTGATTCTTTTCTCGTCACCGTGGACCCGGTGACAGAAAGAGGAAGAGCACGCTCGTGATTCGTTTACAGCGAACGTGTCGCGAATCAATTTCTACGGTTTCGTAATGGCAGACGCCAGGGAGTGCTGAGGTAATTAGAGAGATATTTACGGGATACGACTTCGCCCTGATATTCCAAGGTATACCAATTTTCGTCTCACCGTATGTGTTTAAGTTACGTTTATTTTTCTATCGCGATTTCTTTATGGTTTCTGTGATATTTCTTTCTTATTATCGGAAGTTGTGTCAGGTGATTCGGGGTGAGGTAATGATTGAGATAACGGAATGATGGTATGAAAATAATGTACTGGGTAAGTGGTCACTTTTGGTGAATTAATAAATAGATTATTCCGGGTAGTAAATAAAATGATATAAATTTCTTGGCTTAATGGAAGGTTTTGTTTTTGGTATCCGGATGATGAATTAATGAATTAATTTTGGGGTGGGTTTATATCTGATTTTTGAAACTTTGTAAATTTTTCGAAATTAGAATTGTTCTTCGATTAGGATTATTTTGTGTTAATAAGGAATATTGTAAATATGTTATATAATATTATATTATGTTTTATATATTGTTATATAAAAATAATTATATACAGTGTATATAATATAAATAGTATATTATATTGTTATTATTATTATTTTTATTGTGGGATTTATTATATTTATTTGTTATTATTTTATTATATTAAATGCTACATGATTATTCATATTCCATTATCATATATATTCAAATACACCTAACAACGATATTTTCAGAAGTATCATTTCAATATAGTAAATAATATATTAACATAATAATATTATTATTGTTTTCATAAGATTTATTATATTTTTCTTTTATTATTTTATTATATATTACACATATTATATTATGCCCAATGCCATATAATCATCCATATTCCATCACTAAATATATCCAAATCCATCTATCAACGATATTTCCAAAAACTATTACTTCAGTCCAATAAATAATATATTAACATAATAATATTATTATTATTGTCAGAAAATTTATTATATTTCTCTTTTATTACTTTATCATAAAATACATAATTCATAATATATTAAATGTCATGTAATCACCCATATTCATAATATATTAACATAATATTAACATAATAATATAATTATTATTGTCAGAAAATTTATTACATTTCTCTTCTATTATTTTATCATAAAATACACAATATATAATATATCAAATGCCATGTAATCATTCATATTCCATCACCAAATACACTCAAATCTACCTATCAGAAATATTTTTAAATATATCATACCGATCTAATAAATAATATATTAACATAATAATAATATTATTATTATCAGAAAATTTATTATATTTCTCTTCTATTATTTTATCATAAAATACATAATATACAATATATCAAATGCTATGTAATCACCCATATTCATAATATATTAACATAATATATTAACATAATAATATTATTATTATTGTCAGAAAATTTATTACATTTCTCTTCTATTATTTTATCATAAAATACACAATATATAATATATCAAATGCCATGTAATCATTCATATACCATCACCAAATACATTCAAATCCACCCACCAACATTTCCAAAAATATTCGCTCCATTCTTGGACCATCCGTACCCGGCAACTGAAAATCAATGGATCAAAAGTCAAACAGTTATCGTGAAACTATACGATGCTCGTCAGCTTGTCCCGCATCCCGTTCCTTTATTTGGCCCTCGAATTTAGGACGCAGACGTCGCGTTGGCGTATTTAGTCCGTGGACATGTTCATCTGCTCGAAAAGCCTATTTCCGTCTGGCAGTGCGGCATGAATTTGCAATTCATCTCGGTAGGTCATCGTAATGCGTGCACCTCGTACCCGTGGCATACCGTTTCTCCTCGTAAACTTCTTTCGCGTAACGATCCTTCACGCGTAGCGGAACGGGTTAACGACGTATCTTTTCCTAAATTCCTGCCGCGGATATTGTTGCAACACGTGCGGCTTCTTCGTACATTTTACCATGCATTTTGCAGCGTAACGCGTCCGATGTGATACAGCATAGGGGGAACGCGTTGCATGCGGACTGTGATCTTATTTAGCGATTGCGTGTAACGCGCAGTAGGTGCTCGGGGTAGGAAATCTGGAGCACTATCGAATAAAAAGTCGATTATGGGTATTATGTGGAATTAGACGACTTTTCTATGTGACTCTGGGTTTCGTGTTTCTGCGTATTGGATGTCATGCTTGATTCTTTTATCTCTTCCTTAATTTTCTTTTTTATCTTTATCCTTTTAATTTAAAAAAATTTTTAATTTTAATTTGGAGGATTGGTGTATTTTCAGAATTGTTAGAATAGTCTAATATTTCATCTATAGTGATTCACAGGTGTTATTGGATTTTATATTTTTGCGTATTGAATGCAATTTTTCATTCTTTTATTTCTTCCTTAATTTTCTATTTTGTTTTTATCCTTTTTATTTTTAAAATTTTTAATTGTAGTTTGGAATATTGGTGTATTTTCGGAATTGTTAGACTAGTCCAGTATTTAATGTATAGTGATTCACAGGTGTTATTGGATTTTATATTTTTGCGTATTGAGTGCAATTTTTTACTCTTTTATTTCTTCCTTAATTTTCTTCTTTATTTTTGTCCTTTTAATTTTTTACTTTTTGTTTTTTATTTGGAGGATTGGTGTATTCTTAGAATCGTGAGCAGACTTTAATATTTAATATACAGCGAGGCACAGGTGTTTCTGAGTTTTATGTTCCCCAAGTAGGGTGAATTTTTTAATTCTATATAATTTCAAGATCTTTTGTTCCTAGAGTTAGAACATAGTTTAATATATAATATGCAATGAGTCACAGGTATTTCTACGTTTTATGTTTCCACGAATAGGATCTAATTTCTAATTTTTTTATAATTTACAGTCTACTATTATTAAAGTTACAGACTCAGTTTCTTGTTTAACATACAGTGAATCACGATGCAATTTTCAAACTTCTTTCATTTGAAATAAAAATTTGCACAGCATCCAATAAATCCAACAGACCTTCTGATCTAATCAAGTATTTATAAATTATTAAAATTCTTCTTTTCCAAAATTTCCAATGAAATTTCTTTTAAAATATTGCATTCTTGTGCCTGCAAATAAAAATATAAATATATTTCATATTATTATATATATTATTTATATTGTAAATATAAATATATCTATTAATATATGTATAACTATAATATTGTTGATAAATAATAAAATATTAATAGGAATATTAGATCATTATTAAATTACATTAATAAAGCCTTTGGGATATTAAGAATATTAACCCTTTGCACTCGACGATTTTTTGACTAGAGAAGAGTAGAAATTCAAAAATCCAAAACTTAAAGTTAAGAAACTAAAAAACTGACGATACTTTTTTGAGCAGTAAATAAAGAATTATATAATAGAATTGTAGAATTATTTTATTGTGATACCTCGCACACTGTTGCATTACATTAAATATAATATATTAATTAATATCGATCTTCCAAATTTTATGAAACGGTAACTGAAGCTCACCTCTCGACTGCAAAGGGTTAATAAAAATAAAAATTAAAGAATATCTTTATAATTTCCCAATGAAGCACATCTGCATCGTTAAAAATTTCGAAATTTCCAGGATGAAAAATCGCTTGGATAGTCAAAAGTCAAAATCTAGCACGCTGTATGTACATAAGTACTTACCTATCTCGTATTGCTTTTACGACAAACATTTATTCTAATCGTCGGCTACTTTCCACGTCAACGAGCGTAATTCTCGCGAGCATATTTGACCAGGCTCTTTTATTTACCTTTTTATCTGGTTACACACGTGAAAGTACCCGTAGCGAGAGTAAAACAAACGGAATAAATTAGACTAAAGTTGTCAACGAAAGATACGAACAATTTCCATGTTACATTTAATCAAACTTACTCTCTACGCCTCGATTCGCCCGCCATTTTCAACCATCGTTCTTTCACGCCCCATTGAACGTCCTTGATTTCTCATTGCACAGCCAATTCGATAGGAAAAACCGCAATTTTTGTCGTTAACCTTCGCTCGGTATCTCACTGAGTCACTGTCCGGTTTCCCTCACCTGTCCAATCAAATGTCAGGTGTTCCTTTTTCGATTTGCATTTCACTGGCGGGAAAAATATGGCCGGTAGACGAAGATGGGAATGGTTGTTGCAGATGGAGAAGGTTTAAACTGGTTTATCTTTGATTTTGTTTGTCAAATGTTTTTAATATCAAGGTAGTATTTGATTATTTAACCCCTATGGGTACTGCAATTAGATAATTTTTAATTTTTTAATTTTTTTGGGGTATTTAAGGTTAGGTCTATATTTCTGGATTATTTTGTTTTTGAGATATATTTGTCATTTTTATTCTTTTGTTATTATTATTGGGAAATTATTAGAAGTGGATAATCCAAGTTTCTATGATTCTTTTTCACGATTTTTTAATTTTTTTATTTTTCTTGGGGTATTTTGGGAGGTATTTAAGGTTCGGTCTACATTTCTGAGTTATTTTTTATTTTTATTCGTTTGTTATTACTATTGGGAAATTATTAGAAGTGAAAGATCCAAGTTTCTATGATTCTTTTCCACGATTTTTTAATTTTTGTATTCTTTTTCTAGGGTATTTTGGGGGTATTTAAGGTTAGGTCCACATTTCTGAGTTATTTTATTTTTAAGATACATTTATTATTTTTATTCTTCCGTTATTATTATTAGGAAATTATTAAAAGTGGAAGATCCATGTTTCCATGTTTCTTTTTCATAATTTTTTAATTTTTCTATTCCTTCTTTCGGGTATTTTGGGAGTATTTAAGGTTAGGTTTACATTTCTAGGTTATTTTCTTTTTAAAGAACCTTTTTTAATTTTTATTCTTTTGTTATTATTATTAGAAAATTATTAAAAGTGGAAGATCCAAGTTTTCGTGTTTCTTTTTCATGATTTTTTAATTTTTTAACTCTTTTTGTAGCCTATTTTAGGGATATTTAAGGTGAGGTCTACATTTCTAGGTTATTTTCTTTTCCAGGAACATTTTTAATTTGTATTCTTTGCTATTGTTATTGGAAAATTATTGGAATTGATAGATCCATGTTTCCATGATTACCTTTCAATTATTTTTTGCTTTTCTCCCTTTTTTGGGGGGTATTTAATGTTACATTCACATTTTTGGTTTATTTTCTTCTTAAGATATATTTTTTACCTTAATTCTTCTGTTATTATTATTATTAGGGAATTACTGGAATTGAAAGTTCATGCGTGATTGAAATAATATAAGCAGGGATGTTAATTAATATTAAGAATTCTACTCTCACTTATAACTAATATCAGCACACAACACTAATATTATACATGAATTATATATTAATAAATAATCATATTCATGTGAGATATATTCTTATTCGTGTGATCTCTATGTATATATACTTCATCATACACTTATATAAAATAATATAATGAAAATATATAATTATATATTACCACGAAACAAGCCATTTTGACTTTTTCGAAAGTTCCAATATTAAAAGACAATCTATCTCTTTAATTAAAAATATTAATTAATCATAAAATTTTGAATAAAATATATCAAATACATCAAATAAATTTGATTTAATCACGTGTTTATATTTTCTACCAAAAATCAAATCGTCCTAAATTTAAAACACATGTTCCATAATTAATATTTCAATAAAATATTCATTTAATTCTACTCAATTTTTATAAAATAGTTTCGCGAATATTTCTCGAAAGAAAAATATATCTCAAACTGTAAATCGAATTTACTTACTGTTCGTTCAAATACAAACGCGGTTTGTACAGAGCAAGTACTAAGGATTAATTGGAAAGAAAGAAAGGCATAAAATATATTATGCCAGGCGATAGAATGCTTTTCACGGAAAAGTAACGGTATCTAAATCGTCCGAATCTGCAAACCGTTACTCATTTCATTATTACTATTTTCCTTCTCTTTTTTCCTTCTTTTTTTTCTTTCATTTCTAGCATTGTAGAATCACCGTTCCACGTGGAGTGTCGAGTAATTACAATTCGAACCGAGGGTGAACGGAAATGAATGCAAGACGCGAAGAAATTTTCGCGGACGATGCTCGTTCGCGAATCACGGAACAGGAAATGACAGTTGGCGAAATTAGACACGGTTTATTTTTTATTTTAATGAATGAAATTTGGAATTTTTATGCGATAGGTGATTATCTTTCGCTTTGAAGTGGTTATCGTATTAGCGTTCCGTCGTTTCGAATTTAATTTCCTGCACGAATTAATCTTTTTATCGAATAAAATCATGAAATTATCGCGAATAATTCTGAAATATTTTTATTTTTGCTTCTTTTTATATTTATTAATATTTGTGTACAATTATAT
>NW_016909682.1:571111-577500 GCF_001483705.2 Eufriesea mexicana
AATTATTATATATATAATTATATATTAATATATATATGTATATTGCATATTTGTTTTTTTATCTGTTACATAACATGTTAAATTCATAAATTCATAAATTGTAAAATTGTTAAATTATTGAATTAAAGTCAAAATAGTGTGTAACAAAATTCTGCAATTTATACAAATTTTGGCCCTTTGTCGATTCCCATTAACTCTTCCATAGTCTTCTTTCAAACATCCAAAAAAGGATTCCCATTCTCCGTAATTTTTCAAAGAAATCTAATTCATTCGATTAAGCTAAATGAATCCAAGAGAATCTAAATAAACTTTCCTCTTCGCGATCCACTTTAATCCCTCTTTAAACTGCTTTCAAACTCTCAAACACAGATTACCATTCCTCTCGGTTTTTTTCACACAGATCCAATTCATTAAATCAATCCAACTGCATCCGAGAGAATTTATATTTATTCATCATAATTCTCCATATAAATTCCACTTCGAAAAAATATCCTGCGATTTATACAAACTTTTCTTTTCTCCTGCCTGAAGAACACCTTCCAAGTATTTAAAAGCGTATTACCATGCCGTCCATAGATCTTCATGAATCTTCATAGATCATCGTAGATCCGCGCAGAAATTTAACTCCTCGAAACAATTCGAATAATATTTTCCCCGAAAAAATAGCATAATTCATACGAACCTTCCTCTTCATGGCTCGCATTAGTTCCTCTCAGACACCTCGCGAGCACCTCGCGAAGAAATACCGCCATTTCTCACACTTCGTCGGCCGAGAAACCTAATCTCTTTCGCGAAATCACGCAAACGACGGGAAAATCACCGAAACCCGTGGAAACACCGATGATTGATCGGAATTATTTCCCTTTTACCAAGATGGAATCGTAACGTCTCTAATACATGGGCCAGGTGCACACCGATTCACACGCATACCTGTAAAAATCCATTAAAATGCAGTTACTTGCAAATTTTTGTCCAATGTCGGAACTATTCATTCCCCTTTCTAAAGTAACTCGTTAAACATTGCAACCAGACATCCACATCGTCGTTGAAAACGGTTCCGCGATTCTCGACAGCTAGCACGAGCTGATCGCGATGGATCTGCGCGAAACTTGCCGCCATTGCTTCCGCCTTTTTCTCTTTTCCTTTCCCTTTAAGCTTTTCTTCGCGATTATTCATTTTTAACGCTATTCCAATGAGTTTCGGTGTATTCTTCACGCAGAAATAATTATTTTTTAGCGACCAGTGTGGACACTCGTTATGCGTGGAAGTGAGACAGTTGTTGGCATGAAGATTGAAATTTTAGGGTAATAAAAGGCGAGGAATTTATTTCCTGTTTTGGAGTAGAGGCACGTGAAAATTGGCAATGGGTATTGTTTTGCTAATTTATTTAATTTGCGAATTTTTTAAGTCGTGTTAGTGAATTTTGGAATAGAAAAATTGGTCTTTTTGTTTTGTAAATAAATTAGTTTGCTCACACTGATTTATTATTTGCCATTTTCTTTTAATTCGATGCAAATTTGTAATAAGTGTTTTTATCCTAATTTATTTAATTTGCGAATTTCTTCAGTCCTGTTAGTGAATTTTGGAATAGAAAAATTGGTCTTTTTGTTTTTTAAATAAATTAGTTTGCTCACACTAATTTATTATTTGCCATTTTCTTTTAATTCGGTGCAAATTTGTAATAAGTGTTTTTATCCTAATTTATTTAATTTGCGAATTTCTTCAGTCCTGTTAGTGAATTTTGGAATAGAAAAATTGGTCTTTTTGTTTTGTAAATAAATTAGTTTGTTTTACATTTTTAGCCATTTTCTTTTAATTCATAATAATGCAAATTTGTAATAGATATGTTTATTCTGTGCTTGAAGATGTGCTTTATGTGAGAAATTATCATATATTTTGGCGTGGAAATTGAGGTTTTAGTAAGAATATAATAAATTTAAAAATATTTTACGAACATCATTTTCTGACCAATCCAATACTTCCAGATAGTCCTCATAGGTGTATAACATTTATGAGAATTGGAACATAAATGTTATAATATTCGAATTAGTGTAACATCATATATAATATTTTATTTCAAACAAAATGGTTATTTCATCTTCAAAATATCGAAATTATTTTCTAATCAATCCAATAGATCTATATACAACCCCATAGATCTATAGTATTTATTAATATTCGAATATAATATTCGTAATAGATTAATATATAAATATAATATTTCAATTAGTATAACATCATATGTAATATTTCATTTCAAATGAAACGGTTTTTGTTTCATACTAAAAATATTTTACGACCATCATTTTCAAACCAATCCAATACTTTCAGATAGTCCCCATAGATCGGTAGTTCTAGCGTTAAACAATTAACTTTATTGTTCGAGACGTGTCTGTTCCTCAATTTTCCGGTTTCACATGAGCGTCTATCTCCACTCGATTAAACGAGAGAATACGTTTCTGACTAGCACCTAATCCTCATCAGAGATACGGAAGCGCGAAGGCGTGACTCCTTCGTCGTTCTTGCGAAACTAGTTTCCACTCTGGCAAGATCAAGGCTCTCCACAGCGATCGATCCGACGATTTCGAGGTTGCCTGGTGGATACCAGATGAATTCGACCAGTTCTGATAAATTATTTAGCAGAATCGACGAGGGAACGAACGACTCGAGGCAGGAGAAGTACAGTTGTGGCTGCATTGTCTAATTGCGGGATCCAGTTGCAAGAAGTGCTCTTCCTGGATGGTATCTCGATGAATCCGGAGTGGAGGTTAAGTTCTTCGCAAGGATTCCAAGCTATCGAATATTCATAAGATCCCCGAGAAGATGATCGACTGTTAATTGGTGTTGATTTTAGGGTCTGAGTTTCGTTTTGTTAGGGTTTATCGCGTTAGGGGACTCTGAGATCTTAGGAAAGTATGAAGCGAGAAGGGATACATAGTAATTAGTTAAAAATTTATTCTGACAATATTTTGTTTTAGGATTTTTCTAAACAAATTGCAAATTTTTTATTTATAGGTACGCGTATTTTAATGTTTAAATGGAAATTTGTAAAATTTGGTATAGTGTGTACGATGAGACTTTTGTCACGTTGTTTTGGAATTTTGTTGTGAATTGTGGTTGGAATTTTTTGAAAATGGTCAATATATTATTTTGTAAAATTCCATTTTAAATGAAATGTTTAATAAATTAAAAATGTTTCTTCGTTTCTCGATTATGAATATTTCATTTTTACTTAAAGACTGACCGAATAGTTTCCAATCTAATCCAAACCTAACCTCAAATTTCATATTTATATCTATGTATTGTATATATCTACACTTATTTATACTGATTGGCAATCAATATTAAAAATATTTATTAAATAATACATAGTTGTTCGTTTCTCGACTATGGATATTTTATTTATCCTTCAAATCTGATCTAATAATTTCTAATCTAACCCAAACCTAACCTGAAATTTTATATCTATATCTGTGTATATAATTATACTTATTTATACTGATTGACAGTCAATATGAAAAATATATATTAAATAATTGATAATTCTTCGTTTCTTGACTATGGATATTTTATTTATCCTTCAAATCTGACCTAATAATTTCCAATCTAACCCAAACCTAACCTAAAATTTTATATCTATATCTGTGTATATAATTATACTTATTTATACTGATTGACTGTCAATATGAAAAGTATTTATCAAATGATCCCTCGACTATGAATATTTCATTTATCCTTCAAATCTGACCCAATAATTTTCAATCTAACCCAAACCTAACCTAAAATTTCATATTTATATCTACGTATGTGTTCTTATTTATTTAGACTTATTTATACTGATTGACAGTCAGTATGAAAATATGTATTAAATAATCGATAATTCTTCGTTTCTCGACTATCGACATTTTATTTATTCGTAAAAACTGTCCAAATAATTTCAAATCTAACTCAAACCTAACCTAAAATTTCATATTTATGTCTATGTATATGTTCTTATTTATTTAGACTTATTTATTCTGATTGACAGTCAATATGAAAATATGTATTAAATAATCGATAATTCTTCGTTTCTCGACTATCGACATTTTATTTATTCTTAAAAACTGCCCGAATAGTTTCCCATTTTCGAATTATCGGCTTAATCGGATTCGCCTGAGTGCGTTTTCCACAGTGCTTTATTCACGCAAATTCCATTACGTTCCAGCTGGATTGAATGTGTAATACAACGTTACAGGTCGTTTGCACTGCGTTTGAACGGAAATAAACCTCTGTTTCAATCCGCCGCATTTACAAGGCTGGCCGACTATCAAGCGTGGTATTTGTACGCGGAAACCAGTAGGACTTCTTGCATGCTTGATCCCAACGTGTTATTTCAGTAAATCACGGTGATACCGATATGCGAGTTCATTTGCCAAAGAAAATATTTTTCATGGTTTACCGACCGTACGTCCATGTATTATTCTGTCAGCTGTTGATTATCTTACATCCATTGTTCGTTCTTCGGAGAATAGGGTTTGCTGATTTTTGGGGGGAATTAATTACTGCAATTTTGGCTTCCTATCGTGCAGTATGTATTTTGCAGTAAGAATCGAATTATCATTATAAATAAAATATGATTTATGCCAAATTTTGGAAGAATTTTATTGTTAAAATCTGTTTTGTGTTATGGGGGTATTAGTTATTTATTTATTTTAATTTATTTTTTATTTGAAATTTATTTATTTATTATTTTAGTTATTTATTTATTTATTTTTAAATGACGGTTTAATTTCGTAAATTAAATTAATTTTGCGATTTATTTAAAAATTAATAAAAGAAATTTCTAATTAAATTAATTTATATTAAATTTAAATTATTTTTGAGAAACTCAATTGATTTAATTCTTATTCTTTTATTAAAATATTAATATTGACCAAAAATACATAATATCTATATTAATATTATACTAAATTAATATAAAGGTTTATAAAGGTTAATAAAAAATTCTAAATAAAGGTTTTATAAAAATTCCAATAATTTTGACTCGTCTTAAATTAGGTTCTTTTACTACTAAAATCTTTTATTAAATAAATCATATATGAATAATTAATTTCCCTAACCAGACAGATATAAAATTTATTATTTACTATAAAATTATTTATTCCTTGACCCAAAATAATTTTGGTATGATACAAATATAAATTATTTACAATAATAATTATCGCATATATATGTAATATACATTACTATATACTTTTACATTTTTACTACCATTTATCATATAGCAAGAATCATTACAATTTTACTACCATTTATCAAGTATCATAAATCATTACCAATCATGTATCATAATGAGTCACCGATATCAAAGATGTAATAATTAATATAAAAATACGATAAAAGCATAAGAAGCAGATAAGTCACTTTCACATTCTTACATTGCGAGTTGCAGTAACTTACGATTTAATAAAACGCATCAATACAAGAAGCAGATCGTACGACCTACTTCTGTCGAACCTTGTTAGTAAGGAGGACGTGTTTGACTTATGCGTACCGTCATGCAGCGCGATGCATTTTAATTTATATCAGTCAGAAAATATTCTGGGCCCACTCAGGAGGAAACATCAATGTCAGTCGATTTTTTATGTCTGTACTTTCGCTGCAACCAATTGCATCAAAGTTATGGCACGAAATTTTTCTCCACTGCCAGAGTTTAAGACAAAAGTCAAAGATCGGTATCTTCTTTCCTTTTTTGAAAGAAATTTTTAAAATTACGCGTTCTTTTGTTTATCCTTGACTTCTTAATTGGAAAAAATAGAACAAGAACGGGAAGAAATTAATTGAGATATGGGGTGAAGGCAGAGCCCTTTTGAAAAGTGAAAATACAAATTTATGCAAAATAGGTTGCTCATTATTTTGTTAATTTGAAGAGACACAAAATTACTCTGATTGTTCAGTTAAGATTAGAGTCGTTTACGTCGTGGGAAATTATATCAATCAGTCTAACATCTCGAATTAATCATTTCATCATTCTATATGTAAATTGATAATCTATGAATACATGTATAATATGCAAGGATAATTGTACATTGTATGATCAGCTTTTTTAAATAGGTAATTAATCATGTTGTTTTATATACATGTTTATATTTGTTATAAATAATCGAATTTTAGATATTATTTTTAACAGAATAGGGTTATACATTATAGAATAATATGCGTGTATAATTTATTAATAAATAAATTATGAATAATAAAGTTTGTTATTATGAATGATGAATATTTATTATGAATAATAAAGTTTAAAAATAGTATAAATTGATAATTATTATGAATAAATATATTATTTTATGTATAATAATATTTAATATTATATTATTTATATTTATTTAATATATATTTAGTATATA
>NW_016909682.1:578088-593901 GCF_001483705.2 Eufriesea mexicana
AAATAAAATTTCTTCCAAACTATTGCCCTCCTATTATCCATCCTAATAAATATATATATATATATATTCCATAAACAATATATATAAATATACACATACATTTACTCCCTAAACAGAAATATTAATTTTATATCTTAAAATCCCCATCAATCCTCTTCAAAATACCATCTTATCTCTACATCTTATGCAACAGAGAATTAAACGTTCCATAAGAATTGACACTGACAGCAGGTTCTCAGTTTGATCTAAGAACTAGTATTCAATAACTGTTGCAAATAAACTACTGGCTACTCGGTACCAATAAAACACCACGATACAGTGACAAGTAAATAGCCCGAGAAGGAAAAAATATCGTTACATGAACACGTGGAATGTGACACATAGGAAGTCACCATTCCCAGCATCCTCCATCACAGACGTCTAAATCCACCTCATAAATGGTCCGAACAGCTTCCGACCCGGCAGCAAAAAATCCACGCACACCCGTGTTTTCTAAACGAACGATCTATCATGTCTCTAAGAAACCTCGTATAAATTTCCAGATCGTTTAATTGAAATTATCGTCGCAAGTTTCACGACATTAGCAGCTACAGCACCGAGCTCCATTACCGAACACAAAAACAAAACGAAGCTTTTTGCCTGGCCAACTTGATGGATCGAACAGTCGCAACGGTTCTGCATAATAGCGCAGATCGATGCTGATCGTCGATCCAGCAGTGCCTGCAGGCTGAAATTAACGACGGATATCCTAGGACACGGTTCGTTAATCGGACAACCATGATGTCCTGGTCTGCAAGAAGCGTAGGTGTCCGAGTGCTGGTGCTTTCTTGCCACGTGCTTGCCTTTTTCCGCCATTTTGTCCGATCAGGTCGTCGGAACAGGATCGGATGTTAGACCTCGATCGGTATCACTGGATGACGAGTGACTCTGACGATGACTGTGTCACGGGAAAATTCACGATACTCGTAATAAAATAAGTTCATTAAAAATATACCACCCTGTTGAGAACTCGATATAGTGGTGGTCACGGCAACAATAATTTTCCTGAGCGATTTTCCTAGGACTTTATAGATTTTTCTGAAGGTAGGGGTGATGATGACCTCGGTCCTAGTCACGGGTTGACTAGGATGTTTTCTGGACTTTGAAAATGGCGAGTAAGGGAAAATGATTAAACTATTTTCAACACGGTGGTTATGTGTTTCCTGAGTCAGTGGTGGGTAACTATCAGCAATGGTCTTTTCACAATTGCAATGTTCCGAATTATCTTTGCTTGAAAATTAAACCAGTTTAAGTTTGGGGCACTCTGGGATTAACCCTTTGCGGATAAAGCGGTTTTGGGCCGAGCCACTGTCGCGATAGTGATTCAAAACTATCAACGCTCATTTCTACTTAACACGTTAAGTGCCACGCTGATCCCAAGGGACCAACGCTAGACTTTCCGTTCGAGTCCGGCCGGTCCTCGGGGACCGTCTCAGACTAGGACCAAAAGATGCATCCTTCGCTATTTTATAGGGCTCTTCTGCTGAGCTCCGGTCCAAACGTCCCAGCTTGGCGTCTAAGCATCCCCATCTGGGACTGTTCTTGGGCCTCAACGATGTCTTCCTAGAACTCCAACGAAGGGCTTTCTCCCGCAGGAAGACAATGTGCAGCGGTGAAAGTTGCACACATATGCTAGAATCACGATGTCCTGTGAGAGGGGGCAACGGAGTGCAAGGGGTTAAATAATATTAACACGTTGACTGCCATGGGGGTCACCGGTGATCGACACTCGACTTGGCGATGGCGCCGTGGGGGCCACCGGTGACCGGCGACGCGACCATTAGTAAAAATACATAATTAGAGTAAATATCGATACTGATAAATTTTTAAATAGTACCATTGTTACTATAATGGTTCGAAGAAATTAATGCCATACAGAACATGCAAAAATAATTTTATTTATACAAAGAAAAGGTGAAACAAAACAGTCGGCACAATATGTCGCCACTTTTTTAGCGCAATTCTTTGCTCTCGTTCTTCCTAGCCGATTTGAATTATTTTCACAGCACACTTTGCAAAATTGCCTTACATTTCCCACACTTCCAGGTTTCTTTTTAAATTCGTGACGTCGTTTTTTCTGTAGATAATTGCTGGATGAAATGCAATCTTCGTGATCGGAACATTTCACTAAATACATCGCTAACTTCATCCTAAAATCGGGAATTGAAATATTTTTTCGAGTTGCTTTTTAAACAATTGATAATGGCAAAAATGGTATACAGCGCCGCGGGGGTCACCGGTGACCCCCACCATGAAAAATGCATTAAACGCGATTATACAACTCACCTTATCTGTTGTAAATAATATTTCAACGTAATATGCATCGCGTAATAAAATATTCGTGTTGGCGCCATGGGCAAACCACGTGAAATGCGCGTGACAGACAACGTGTTAAATTGTAAATAATATCGTGCCTTCTTTTCTCGAATGCACAGTAGTTTGACTCGGTCGATTTTGAAACATTTTCTCCCTGTTTCTTCTCTTTCCTTCACCAATATGGATATTTGTTACTCATTCAGGGGATTGTTTGGATGGCTCAGGGATATTCTGTTCTCTTTGCCTGATTCCACCTTTGATACTGTTGAAATCTACACTTTTGACACAGCAGTAGGTTAAGTTACACAGCCACTCTTTTCATGTTATGTTAAATAGTTGGCACTGATTCTGTGTCCATGTCAGTGATGTATCTCTCGATCCCATTTAGCCTTTGTGCGTTCTGTTCACTCTGTTAGCAGATGCAGCATGACTTTATTTATGTATCTGACGTTTCTGGTACATAAAGGGAATTCTTGTGATCTGTGTAAAGATATTCCTCGGTTTTACATAACAGTTTAGAAAGATTACGGGTCAGTTCCCTACTCCAGAATTCAGATCCAGGTCCATGAGACCTGACACTGAGATCTTACTGGTTATAGATTTTATTAAGATGACAAAATAGAATTTAGAGGAATAAAATAAATATAAAAATCGATTTTTCAAATATATACGAATAGTTTTTCCTTTTTCAAACTGCATTTCGTGGTTTATAGTGCTATTTGAATTTAATACCATTGATGTACACTCTCAAAACATAAATATTTTTTTAATTTCTTCATGATTTGAGTTATGATTCATGATTCTTCACACATTCACACATTCTTGTAATTTTTCAATTCTTTTGTAATTCGGTTATCATCACTTTGCTCTTTCATCCTAGTTTCCTTCATCTTTATCCTACTCTACTCTCAGTTATGCCAACTAGGAACAGATCTTCAAGATCGTGCAAGAGAGGGTAAATGTTTCTTAGAATTATGCAAATTCCTGAACTCTGCGCAGTATTTACAATTTACTATTACTAGTCTTTACAGTAAAGGAAAGAATAAAGGCTGTTCCAAAGCTGACGCAAGATTTGAATTTCGCGCCATTCGTGTACTTAGTAAAGTGTTGCCAAGGAAAAGAAAAAAGACAGTGTGATAGTTGACAGTTCAGGATTATTAAAAATGGAGCGCTAGGAAGAGTTGAAGAGGAACAACGCGTTTTCATTGTTAAGCAATATTTACAATTTTTAATTCGAAATGTAGGGACGCATCCCAGATTCGAAAAAGAAGGTTCCTGTAAATATTTTCCAGACATCGAAGGTCCTGGAGCAATGGAGGCCTGGTTTATGTCTTTACGACCAGGGCCCCATGACACGTGGACCACCTCGATGCCTAAATCAGGGATGGAAAAACAGTTTTCGCTTGCGTCTTTTCGACTGTACGGATCTTTGAGTGATTCCAAAATTTGAGATTCCAAAAGTGAGTCCACACGTTTTTCACACCAGCCCCCTCCCCCCTCTCGTGTAATAAAGTTCTACTTCCTAAAAACGTTGTTTCAATTGATCTAATCCCTCACATCCCCCACCTTTAGAAACCTGTGTTTTCTATCAAGATTACTTCTTCCGTGAATGTTGGGACACCCTATATAAACGTTGGGTTAACTATTGTCAGTAATACCCAATAAAGAAAGAATCTAATCTAAATCGGCTTCGAACGCCATCGACTAGCGCTCATGCGCTTTATCTGATCCTGTATAGCCTAAATTGCTGTTTCAAAAGCCGGAACATTTGTACCTTTAGTTCGAATACCTTCAATACATCCAATCGATTTTGCCTTCAATTGATTTTACGAGTCCAGTGTATCGTTCGAATCAATTGTAATCCAAATTTAATCCGAATTGGTGCCGTTATCTATGATCCTGTGGTACCAGTTTAGGGTTATTTTCATGTAATCTGTTTACATTTGAGGATATTGTGCGTTCGTGAGGAAAGAGATTGCGATTCGTCGTATAACTTTGAGTGATCCGATGAGAAATCAAAGGAATGGTGATTACTTTGTTTCAATTTTGTGCTATGCTAATGAAATAGTTCAGCCATGAGCTGCTGATAGGGGATTAGCTGACAGAAGTTGGTACGAACTGTTACGAGAGGCATAAATCAATAGTTGCTGGTCGAATATTAAATATACGTGGTTGAGAATGTATTAGAAATACATTATACTACTACAGATATGTATATATATAGAATTTCTTTCATTCGTCAGATAATCTTCTGATTAAAATTATTTATTTGTTTAACTATAGTTGTAATAACTTATCTGGTGTAGTTGGATAATTCTTAATAATTCAGTGTATTGAGGAAATATGGAAAGTATTATATGAGGTTTTGTGTGTGTGCGTGAGTATGAATGAGGTTGAATGAATGAAAACTCATTTGTCCTGTAATTGTGCAAAATGTGATACAAGTATAATGTGACCGAGTGCCATCTAGTGTGAATGATATTTGGAAAAATGTTTAGAAGAACGTGCCAGAATGAAACAGTTGTCTGAGAAGTATCAAAGAGTGAATACGTAAATGTAATTCTTATTAAGAGTGAGTGAGAGAGGAGAAACTTCTGGAAAGAGTACACTTTTGACAAGAATGCACCGATTTATCATTTCAAATAGTTTATTATTTAAATATTTTAAGTTAAATATACTTTACGAGATAGTGGTTAAGAAAATCTTGGATGTTATTGTCCATTTTACCCACAGAAAGAACAGTGTACCTCTTTAGACTCGCAGTCTGCAGTCAGCTATCAGGCTCCTTGCGTCTCTCACACGTCGACTTAGTGTTTTCTGCAGTATGTAAGTACATAATCTTGGAAGATTGGACCACTGTATCGAGTCAATCAAAATCTGTCAGACTACTCGTGTCGACTTATACCAAATTGCAAAAAGGAGATAGCGACTGACGAATCAGTGAACATCTCAGAAGTCAGATGATCGTCTTAGTACCTTGAGCTTCTTAGTCACTTTGATAACTATAGTGAGGGATTTTCAAATATTTTCATCCTATAGCACATGTAAACTGGTTAATAAAATTCTGTGTCATACCAAAAAGTGTATAATATTTTTTGTTGGCACGATGAAAAAGGATAGGCATAATTGTCATGCACTGCAAAGAGCTGTTGTTATTGGATAGTTATGGATATCATATTTTTATTTGATTAATTTTAGAGAAATTTTTCAGATTGAATAGTTCTGTTGATTAAACAGTTAGACATTGCTTGTTTAAAAAATTCTCATGTCAAAAATTATTTTGGCACCTTGGTCAAGAGTCACTTGATTTCTCATGCATTAACCATATTTAATTTGATTCTATAATATTTTCACATTTTTCTTATCAGTACCACGTCCATGCTGACATATTTTTGCCAGATTAAATTAAAATACGAAGCTCTGTATTTAATATACAAAAATTAAGTATAATAGAATGCAGCAGAATGTCGAGTCCGACTCGATATAGAACGGCAAAGGAAGTGTAAAAACTAGTTCTGTCGCAATACTACGTTAGAAAAAGAATATGAAAACAAGATCAATCTGGGACCGTAAGAAGGACCCAGTGTCAACCACGCTTCTTACCGAACGGTCTGTTAACTCCATAAACCAGACTCTACCTCGTGGGCTGCGCGCGCAGTCGACAAACGTTGCGTCTGCGCGTGCGTCACGCGCAGCCGCAGAAGCGTCAGAGTTCAGGGGTGACCGCAATTTAATCGTGCGTCGAGAAATGCTGGCTCGTGTTTTTCGTGTTTAACGCGTCCTCGTCGTTTCGACCAGAACAGACCAAACGATACGAGATTACGGCAACGATACGTGCATATGATGTGTGTGCGTGAAGAACGATAATGTATGCAAGTCAGGTACTAAGGTTCCCGGCAACGCCCGCTATATAACCAAGCCATGCATCAGGCTCGCACGTGGCTCCAAAGGTAAATTCACGTCGGCCAGGCGTCACGAAAATCGAAGGGCACGGCCTACACCGGTGAATGTAATTATGGTGCAGCGTGTTTCGATTATCACGGCAGAACCTCGAGATCCGTGAGATATCTTCTTACTCATGGGCCTGGTCCACTTGGTGTTTTAAGGACATTGCGAAGATTGTTTTGAAAGGATGAAGTTTGGAAAGGTTCGTGTTGCTTTGTAAATAGACACGTTTGAGGTTAGGTTATAAAATTTTTACTTTTGTTTATTTATTTATTTTTCTTGGACGATGGTTTAGTTTCCCAATGGTTGGGACTGTGAAAAAGGTTTATTTTAAATTGATTATGTTTACGTGAGGTTAGGTTTGGGTCAGATGATGTATATATAATGGAGAATTTTTTTCTTATGTTAATATTAATATCGTAATTATATATTTTCGTTATTTAGTATATTATTAATTTTATTATAGTATACATTTAATAAGTTTAGATAAGTTTGCATTGTTTTGTAAATAGACACGTTTGAGGTTAGGTTACGACATTTTTATTTTTATTTATTTATTTATTTTTCCCAAACTATGGTTTATTGTTCCAATGATTGGAATTATGAAGATAGTTTATTTTGATTTGGTTGTGTTTGAGGTTAGGTTTGGGTTAGGTGATGTATGTATAATGGGGTATTTCGAGGGGGAATTTTTTTCTTATATTAATATTAATATGGTGATTATATATTTTCATTATTTACAATATTATTACTTTTATTACAGTATAAATTTATATTTATTAATATTGAATCATGTCCTTACATAATATACCAATAAATTACCACATTTTCTGTTAACCGAGGGTAAAACGATTTATGTGTATGCTACTCTCTACCAATTGCCGAGCCTAAAAATAGGAAAGCAATTTTATTCTTCGATTGCTTCATACCAAAAGTGGTAAACCTAATTTATCTCGTTTAATTACTTTATGACCGCAGCGTAAACCATTCACGGTGCTTTTACTTTACCCCATACGATATACCGTATATATTTGAATAATTCATACATTAGTTCTGCATGTGGCATTAAAGATACGTTCACACCGATGGGCCGTGGGCGTCGCGGAAATAAACGAAGTGTCGACACTTTCAGCAACGACTGTAAAGTATCACCGTTCGATTCAGTTAAAGTATCACCGTGAGCATTGTTTCGCTTTCCGTGATTCGTGTATACAGATACATATCTGCCTGGTGCTAGTCTTAAAATTGCATATGAAGCCTTTTTCCCCTTTCTCTAGCAACCGGTGTCTTGTACTATAAACTGTTGCGTTATAGCGAGGTTATGTCACTCTCATTTCGATTCCCCTAGCCCTAGGGAATTGAACACTAGAGCTTGTTACTGGGAGAAGTTCAATATTGAAACTCAAAATGATTTCAGAATTTTTGTTTTTAGAAATATTTTAACTTTCTATTAAAATGGGAATATAAATACATTTATTTATTTATTTTTATCATGTCACTTTAATGAATATTTTTTTTATTAGTAGTATATTTATAGTGATATAAGATTAAGATGGACTATTAATATTATTTTTAATATTGTTAAAATTGCCAATATTATCAGTATTATTATTAATATTAATAATTTCATAATTCACATATTTTATAATATTTTTTTACATATTTTATAATATTTTTTTACATATTTTATAATAATTTTATAATATTATTTTCAATATTATTAACTTTTTAATAATATTTATATTCAGATTCTACTATGTTTTCTCATATACTCTTACTGATATCATTACATTAATAATTCTTATTACATAATTTTCAATATTCATTGATATTATACTACATCTTTGTACAAGTTACAGGCTAAAAACTATAGTATTATATAGAACGATTCCAAAACAAATTTTCGAATAGAAATTAATTAATAAAACAAATTGTTGACTGTATTATTCGCTTCGTTTTTCTCGTTCCACGATGTGATAACGAATCTCGTGCATCTTACAGTGTTAAAACTAAATTAGCTAGCTAGTGATAAACACTGTCGCGGCGTGATCTTCGTTTACTCTGTTTCAAACGCAGAATTTTTTATCCTTCTCTCGTCTTTTTATGCTTCTGCGTGTCTGCTGAAGTACGTAGGATCAGTTAGTAAGATAAATGATCTATGCACTTTTTAAACGAATAAATATGTACCTGCTTGAAGCTAATCGCTCAAACTGGTACTACACGCTCTAACAACCCACGAATCCTCAGACGTCTCTGGCTATTTTTGACTCTGATTTTTCGTTATACATGCACACTCTCCTTTTTTATTTTTCTATCTATTTATTCCTGCACTTTATTCCTTAGTAAAATGCATTTAGACACGTTCATCTATAATGATGGATAGCTATAAAGTTTAGTGTCCTGTAATAAATTATCCCAAACACTCCTCTTTCATGTCTCTGACACTCTAGATGAGTAATTTTAGAGTCCTTGAGAATCATAGTCTTGAGAATTTTTAAATATTGTCATGCCTGATAGTCCAATCAAGTGTCCTGGACCCTTTTTCATTAGTTGGTCGAATGAAAATCTGATATCTGAGATGTTTATTTGCAAGTAGTATCTGTTTGCCGTGCTCTAACAATCTCTAGGTGTGTTCTGAAAATTTTTAGAACATGTGACACCTATCTTAAGTGTGCTGATCCCTTCTCTATTAGATGGATAGATAAATGAAAGGATGACAGGTGCAAAATTGCAAGTAATGTATTTTTAGTGCACACCAAAGATTTTTACATGTACCATGGAAATTCTCAGAACGTGCAAAACTTAACTATTTAGTTAAATATACTGATTTCTTTCTTAACATTTTGCAAAATTTTTTAGATGTATTGAAAATATTTTTAGAACATGTAATATCTGATTTCTTAATCAATATTCATATCTGTTCTTTTAGATCGTTTTAGGAGCTTGATTTTAGTTGGTTTCTATATTTATTTCAAATAATAGGAATTTTAGAAATTTTTATTTTAAAATTTAAATGAAGTTACAACTTTTGAATGGTCATAGGAAGAATTTTTGGATGTATCATGAGAATTTTTAAAACAGGACTGTTTAATCACTGACACTGATTTTCTTCTTCAAGATTATGGATTAAAAAAGGTGACAAAGAATTTTGTTTGCAAGTTGTTCTTTTTGATATTCTATTAATCAAATTATAGTATAGGTCAGACACCTATATCGCAAGCTAGTGGTTGAAAATAGGTCTTCTATTATAAATATTGGGTCAGAACTTCAAGATGATCATAGAAATAATTTTTGAAAGATAATTATTTAAAGAGTGGCACTGATTTTCTTTTCCTAGATTATGAAATAAAAATGTGACAAGGAGTTTGGTTTGCAACTGGTTCCTTTTGATATTCTATTAATCAAGTTATAGTATAGGTCAGACACTTATATTACAAGCTAGTGGTTGAAAATAGATCTTTTAAAGGTTTGGTTAGAACTTCTAAATGGTCATAGAAAGAATTTTTAAAAGATAACTATATTTAATTGGTGACACTGATTTTCTTTTCTTAGATTATAAAATAAAAAGGTAACAAAGACTTTGGTCTGTAAGGGGTTCTTTCTGACATTCTATTAATCAAATTGTAGTATAGATTAGACACCTATATTGCAAGCTAATGGTTGAAAATAGGTCTTCTAGATATTGGGTTAGAACTTCAAGATGATCATAGAAATAATTTTTGAAAGATGACTATTTAAAGGGTGGCACTGGTTTTCTTTTCCTAGATTATGAAATAAAAATGTGACAAGGATTTTGGTTTGCAACTAGTTCTTTTTGGTATTCTATTAATCAAATTATAATATAGGTGGGACACCTATATTACAAGCTAATGGTTGAAAATAGGTCTTCTAGATATTTGGTTAGAACTTCAAGATGATCATAGAAATAATTTTTGAAAGATGACTATTTAAAGGGTGGCACTGGTTTTCTTTTCCTAGATTATGAAATAAAAATGTGACAAGGATTTTGGTTTGCAACTAGTTCTTTTTGGTATTCTATTAATCAAATTGTAGTATAGGTTAGACACCTATATCGCAAGCTAGAGGCTGAAAATAGGTCTTTTAGAGGTCTGGTTAGATCTTCTAAGTGGTCACAGAAAGAATTTTTGGAAGATGACTATTTAAACTGTAGCACTGATTTCCTTTCCCTAGATTATGAAATAGAAAGGTGACGAAGACATTAGTTTGCAAGTGGTTCTATTTTGTATTCTAATAACCAGGTTATAGTATAGGTCAGACACCTATATATCGCAAGCTAGAGGTTGAAAATAGGTCTTCTAGACCAAGTATCCTTCGTTCACTTGCTTTCCATAAATACTATCCACAGACCGTCGTGTCATCCCAAGAAACACACGATATTTCCGTAAATAAAATTCCCACAATGATCAACTGCTTTCATCTCCACGCCACGGAAGAAAGGCTCCATGAGAGATCAGAGATCGTCACAGACATAAAACACTCGGCCCAGTTTCTCGTGTTCGATCTAAATCCTTGGTCCTTGTCACGTTTACCGCGAATCCGATGTCAGATCGGTTCTGCGAAGCTTTTGACGACGTTTGGTCGTCGGTGAAATCGCCGGTCGTGGATTTCGCAACCGCTGTGCGGTTGAGTCAGGCAAGGGTTTCGAAGTTTCTATGGGCAGCTTCCTCGGGCTGTCGATAAAATCGATCGCAATTACATATTTCCACGGTGACGGTAATGCGATGTTGCTATTTGGCGATTTGTATGGGCAAGGGGTTATGTTTCCATCGTGCAGCGCCTTATGTAATTTTCATGACGCGGAAGCAGTGTTCTTTGCATAGCTGCCAACTGCGTGGTGTAATTTAACGTGCTTTGTTGCATCTGTTTAATTCCCTGCCTTGTATCTTATTTATAGGAGACGAGGAATTTTTTAATTTATGCTGGGATTGAGTATTTTTATGCTTCGTTCATATTCAATATATAGTGTTTCTAAATTTTGTTAATCCTTGTGCTGAGTATTTTTGAGTGTTATTAATATTTAATGTGAAACATTTTTATTATTATTATTAGTACTTAATATCAATATTTTTGTTTACAATTTTCGAATATTATTAATATTTAATGTTAAACCTTCTTAATTATTATTTAGTATTTTTATGTTTTGTTGATATTTAATATATAGTGTTTCTAAATTTTATTAATCCTTGTGCTGAGTATTTTTGAGTACTATTAGTATTTTATGTGAAACGTTCTTATTATTATTAATAATGATGAATATTAATATTTTTGTTTACAATTTTCGAGTATTATTAATATTTCGTGTTAAACGTTTTTAATTATTATTTGGTATTTTTATGTTTTGTTGATATTTAATATATAGTGTTTCTAAATTTTATTAATGCTTGTGCTGAGTATTGTTGAGTCCTATTAATATTTGATGTGAAACGTTCTTATTATTATTATTAGTGCTTAATATTAATATTTTTGTTTACAATTTTCGATTATTATTAATATTTCGTGTTAAACGTTTTTAATTATTATTTGGTATTTTTATGTTTTGTTGATATTTAATATATAGTGTTTCTAAATTTTATTAATGCTTGTGCTGAGTATTGTTGAGTCCTATTAATATTTGATGTGAAACGTTCTTATTATTATTATTAGTGCTTAATATTAATATTTTTGTTTACAATTTTCGATTATTATTAATATTTAGTGTTAAACGTTTCTAATTATTATTTAATATTTTTATGTTTTGTTGATATTTAATATATAGTGTTTCTAAATTTTATTAATCCTTGTGCTGAGTATTTTTGAGTACTATTAGTATTTTATGTGAAACGTTCTTATTATTATTAATAATGATGAATATTAATATTTTTGTTTACAATTTTCGAGTATTATTAATATTTCGTGTTAAACGTTTTTAATTATTATTTGGTATTTTTATGTTTTGTTGATATTTAATATATAGTGTTTCTAAATTTTATTAATGCTTGTGCTGAGTATTGTTGAGTCCTATTAATATTTGATGTGAAACGTTCTTATTATTATTATTAGTGCTTAATATTAATATTTTTGTTTACAATTTTCGATTATTATTAATATTTCGTGTTAAACGTTTTTAATTATTATTTAATATTTTTATGTTTTGTTGATATTTAATATATAGTGTTTCTAAATTTTATTAATGCTTGTGCTGAGTATTGTTGAGTCCTATTAATATTTGATGTGAAACGTTCTTATTATTATTATTAGTGCTTAATATTAATATTTTTGTTTACAATTTTCGATTATTATTAATATTTAGTGTTAAACGTTTCTAATTATTATTTAATATTTTTATGTTTTGTTGATATTTAATATATAGTGTTTCTAAATTTTATTAATCCTTGTGCTGAGTATTTTTGAGTACTATTAGTATTTTATGTGAAACGTTCTTATTATTATTAATAATGATGAATATTAATATTTTTGTTTACAATTTTCGAGTATTATTAATATTTCGTGTTAAACGTTTTTAATTATTATTTGGTATTTTTATGTTTTGTTGATATTTAATATATAGTGTTTCTAAATTTTATTAATGCTTGTGCTGAGTATTGTTGAGTCCTATTAATATTTGATGTGAAACGTTCTTATTATTATTATTAGTGCTTAATATTAATATTTTTGTTTACAATTTTCGATTATTATTAATATTTCGTGTTAAACGTTTTTAATTATTATTTAATATTTTTATGTTTTGTTGATATTTAATATATAGTGTTTCTAAATTTTATTAATGCTTGTGCTGAGTATTGTTGAGTCCTATTAATATTTGATGTGAAACGTTCTTATTATTATTATTAGTGCTTAATATTAATATTTTTGTTTACAATTTTCGATTATTATTAATATTTAGTGTTAAACGTTTCTAATTATTATTTAATATTTTTATGTTTTGTTGATATTTAATATATAGTGTTTCTAAATTTTATTAATCCTTGTGCTGAGTATTTTTGAGTACTATTAGTATTTTATGTGAAACGTTCTTATTATTATTAATAATGATGAATATTAATATTTTTGTTTACAATTTTCGAGTATTATTAATATTTCGTGTTAAACGTTTTTAATTATTATTTGGTATTTTTATGTTTTGTTGATATTTAATATATAGTGTTTCTAAATTTTATTAATGCTTGTGCTGAGTATTGTTGAGTCCTATTAATATTTGATGTGAAGTGGTATACTAGGTTACTGTTGACAGTGGTGCAGTAGACTACTATTGCCAGTGGTGCAGTAGGCTACTATTGCCAGTGGTACAATAGGCCACTATTGCCAGTGGTATAGTAGATTATTGTTGGCAGTGGTGCAATAGGCCACTATTGCCAGTGGTATAGTAGATTATTGTTGGCAGTGGTGCAATAGGCCACTATTGCCAGTGGTATAGTAGATTATTGTTGGCAGTGGTGCAATAGGCCACTATTGCCAGTGGTATAGTAGATTATTGTTAGCAGTGGTGCAATAGGTCATTATTGTCAGTGGTGCAATAGGCCACTATTGCCAATGGTATACCAGGTTACTGTTAGCAGTGGTGCAGTAGGCTACTATTGCCAGTGGTGCAATAGGCCACTTTGCCAGTGGTGCAATAGGCCACTATTGCCAGTGATATAGTAGACTACTGTTACCAGTGGTGGAGTAGACCATTACTGAAAATCGTACAGTAGACTACTATTAACAGTGGTGCAGCAGGCTATTATTGCTAGTGGTACAGTAGGCTATTATTTCCAGTGCTATAGTGCACCTCTATTGTCATTGCTACAGCAGGCTACTATTGATAATGCTCCAGTAAACTAATATCGATAGTGTTTCAATAAACTACTACTGACAATGGTAAAGTTGACTACCATTGACAGTAGTATAGTATACTACCAACAGTGGTACAATACAGTAAACTAACCTTACCAGTGGTCCAATGGAAACTACAGACAGTTCTATATTAGACCTTCAGTTATCTGGTACCCGATTATCCGGAATACCTGATTAACCGGCACAGTTGTACCGATTACTCTTTAACAACTGCCATAAATCGTATCTTACACAAAGAAGTCTCAGCAGGACGCGTCCAGCAATAACAGTAAAAGCAATAATAATGACAGTTTTATTACCAAAGTTTGATTTTATGAGATTTTATCGCTGAAATTTCAGGTTTATTTACAAAAGGTTTATATACTTGGTTACTTAGTCCTCCTGTATTGCTAGATTGAGTACTCTGTTGAAATTATGGAGAACGATTTTAAAATAGGAAAATTAATATTTATTTATATATATATCATAGAATATTTGGCTATTTAAATTTCTATTAAAATTCCAGAATTCTGAGTGGCATTAAATAAATTTTTTCTTATCACTTAAACACATTAACAATAGGGAATGATACCTAATTAAAAAGTACGCTTTGTCACGGCCTGGATAATACGTTTACTATAATTACACACACAAATCTTATAATTCTTGACGAGCCACCTATCCTATTTCATCTCGAGTTCAAACGAATTCTATCCCCATTCGAATACTGAAACAGAATTGCAGCGAAACGTCCAAATTTGGTTTCATTTTTCAGCGAGACTATGTCACTTCTCATGTGTCTCCATCGATACATGAGACTAAGGTCTCATGCAGTATCCCTTGTCCATTGTTCTTAGATGACATGCTCTGCACCACAGACTTCTAGACTCCATGAATATTTAAAGCCGATTTTCTCGACAACGAAGCTCCGAATGAAAAAATTTTATTCTTTATTTTCGATTTCCTTTTTCACGTAGAATCACCCCCTCTTCGATTGTACCACCGATATTCACGTATTAATGGTCTATCCATATAAGCCATAGCTAAATACACGTGTATTCGGTGAATATTCAAAGTTGATTTTCTCGACAACGAAGCTTCGATTGAAAAAATCGTATTCTTTATTTTGGATTTGTTTTTCCACGTAGAATAGGTTTACAGCCCTATTTATATCGGTATACAACCCCCTTCCGGTTGTACTATCGTTCCTGGGACTTCCTGTATACTGTAGTACATGTACTTGTAGACGAACCTATAAAATAAATTTAAAATAATAAAATAGTAAAATAAAATAAAATAAAATAAAATACAATAATAAACAAAATAATAAAATAAATTTAAAGGACTTTCTTTATGCATAAATAGATGTAAATCGTAAAATTTTTGCGAAAAAATCGACTTTTTTTTTCAAAATTGCTTCATTTTGCCAACTATGCATATCACACTTACGTTCTCCTTATAGATCGGTAGTTCTAGCAAGTTAGTTAAATACAAGACGACACAGAGTGTATCTCCGTAAACCTGTACGTGAAATTTCCGATTTTTAAATCCGTTATTATGAAAGAAATCTTGATTTCGAAGCCTCTGTAGCTAAGCTTTCGCCTTGAGGTTCGTGTTATCGAGGGTCGAGTGTATTTTTAACGTATCTGGTTCGACGTCCACGTATTTCTAGAACGTTTT
>NW_016909682.1:594426-617808 GCF_001483705.2 Eufriesea mexicana
GACAACGAAGCTTCGATTGAAAAAATCGTATTCTTTATTTTGGATTTGTTTTTCCACGTAGAATAGGTTTACAGCCCTATTTATATCGGTATACAACCCCCTTCCGGTTGTACTATCGTTCCTGGGACTTCCTGTATACTGTAGTACATGTACTTGTAGACGAACCTATAAAATAAATTTAAAATAATAAAATAGTAAAATAAAATAAAATAAAATAAAATACAATAATAAACAAAATAATAAAATAAATTTAAAGGACTTTCTTTATGCATAAATAGATGTAAATCGTAAAATTTTTGCGAAAAAATCGACTTTTTTTTTCAAAATTGCTTCATTTTGCCAACTATGCATATCACACTTACGTTCTCCTTATAGATCGGTAGTTCTAGCAAGTTAGTTAAATACAAGACGACACAGAGTGTATCTCCGTAAACCTGTACGTGAAATTTCCGATTTTTAAATCCGTTATTATGAAAGAAATCTTGATTTCGAAGCCTCTGTAGCTAAGCTTTCGCCTTGAGGTTCGTGTTATCGAGGGTCGAGTGTATTTTTAACGTATCTGGTTCGACGTCCACGTATTTCTAGAACGTTTTGCATCAATTTAAGTCGTATATCCGATCTATCTGATGTCTAGATTAGACCCGTCTTTAGCTTCCAGAGATCGATTAGGGTGATTACGCTGTTGAGCCTCGTCGAAGGTAATGTACGGCGTTTAAAGCCCAGGCTTCGATTTAGTTGTATTACCACGTTGGAATGTATCGGAGAAGTTAACAGACGATTTGGCGGTTTCTTTCGAGGATGGAAGGCTGAAGAAAATACAGGGAAGAGGTAAATAATGGTGCTAAATTAGCGTTGTCATAACAGTAGGCACAGCGGCTGCCAGCTTATCGTATTTAGGTATAAATATTTGTTCCGTGAGATTACATTTTTAATTACAGCGGTTTCAATTAAAAATTAAAATTATGCTTGTTAATCATGCTTTAATTTCTACTGTAATTTCTTTTATATTAAACAGCCTTCCTTCCATTTTTAAAATTTTATTCTTATCTTGAATCTGGTGTATACCACCATCTTTTTATCATTAATCTACTATGTTTATACCATAAGAATATCATACAGTTTCGTTTTTATTATATTTATTTATCTTTTACTGCATAATATAATATAAACTTTTATAATATAAATAGTATAAATGTAGATTATGAGGAATTGATAAATATAAAAGATAAATGAAAAAGTAAAGAAGAAACGAATAAAAATAAAAAACGCGGATGAAAACGTGACAGACAAATGGTTATATAAATTTATGTAAGACGATTATGTATTACTTACGTTTGAAATGAATCGATAAAATAGAAAAGAGGAAGAGAAGAAGAAAGAAATGAGGAAAATAAAAAGCACAGATCGAAAGGTGGCCAAAAAATAGTACAATTTATTTGCATAAGGCGATTATAGGTTACATTCATTTTAATGGATGAATAAAAAGGAATAGATGACCAAGAATGAAAGACAAAAATAAAAAACAAAGATCATGAGTATTAGTATTAATATCATAGTATGAACTTATCTAAAATGGATTTTTAGAAAAACCTTTCTAGAGTTTAATAATAAATTAATTTTACCGTTCTCGTTATTTGCATTTTTTAAAAAACTTTTCTATAGTTTAATAATAAATTATTTTTTCCATTATCGCCATTTGCATTTTTTAAAAACCCCTCTAGAGCCTAATAATTAATTAATTTTACCATTATTGTTATTTGCATTTTCGAAAAATCTTTCTAGAGCCTAAAATTCATTTGCATTTTCTAAATATCCCTTCTAGAGTCTAATAATAAATTAATTTTATCGTCATCGTCATGTGCATTTTTAAGAAACTTTTCTAATAATAGATTAATTTTTCTGTTCTCGTCATATGCATTTTTTAAAAAACCTTTCTGGAGATTAATAATAAATTTTATCGTCATCGTCATTTGCATTTCTGAAAATCTCTTCTACAGCCTAATAATAAATTAATTTTACCATCATTGTCATTTGCATTGTTGAAAAACCCTTCTAGAGCCTAATAATAAATTAATTTTACCATCATTATCATTTGCATTGTTAACCCTTCTAGAGCCTAATAATAAATTAATTTTACCATCATTATCATTAGCATTTTTGAAAATCTCTTCTAGAGCTTAATAAATTAATTTTACCACCATCTTCATTTACAGTTTTTAAAAAAGCTTTCTAGAGCCTGATAATAAATTAATTTTACCATCGTCGTTATTAGCATTTTTGAAAAAGCCTTCTAGAGCTTAAAAATAAATGAATTTTATCATTATAGTGATTGCATTTTACAGCTTAAAATTAGGAATTTAAAATTTTCAAAAATTTCGATGTCTCCGTGCATCTGTCACGTCATATTTGGAAACAAGGGAGGAGAAGTGGGCCACAGAAAGATGGTGGTTTTTACATCCCGTCATTAGATGATCAGCATTTATTTTTCAGCAAACAGAAAAGCGTGGACGTCAGATCGGATCTGTAATTACAGTTGGGCTGTTCCACGCGACACACGCGTGCGTTACAACTACGCCGAGGGATAATAACGCGTGTTTCCATAGAAATCGTAAACTCGTTTCCGAGGAACGCGAATACCTCGGCATTATATCCTATTCGCGAAAAACTCTCGATCTCCTATTACGTTATTAACCTACCGCAAGAAAATTGCTAGTTAATCTCAACACCACCCGATTTAAAGGCCCGAGATTCTGTTATGCGTTCTCCATACAGCGAATAATATCGTCTGTGAAAAGACAGGCCGTCAGCTTAACGACTCCTGTGGAGTTTCCTTCATTGTCAGCCGAACGAGGAAACGCGTTTCTTCGATGAAAAATTGCGCGTTAGCTCCTTTTACTTTTCCCTCGATCACTCGCTGCTTTCTTTTCCGCGAGGAGTGGCCTAATCTCCGTCTCTGTCTCGCTCGTGTCGATTAATTAGCATTAAGATGTCCGTAATGAGGATTGCACGAACGAAAAACCGAGTCTTCTTCTTCCTTGGGCGAATTATCGTTGTTCGAAGTTAGATTCGTTAGTATAGAAGCTCAGGACTTGGTAAATCCTAGGTTTAACATAGTGAGATGGAAAAAATTCGAAAATGTATACTAATTCGTGTTCATTAGTTAGCTCTAACAGAAGATTTCTCCAATAAGGATTGCACGCACGAAAGTTAAAGTCTTCTTCTTCCTTGGGCGAATTATCGTTGTTCGAAGTTAGATTCGTTAGTATAGAAGCTCAGCACTTGGTAAATCCTAGGTTTAACATAGTGAGATGGAAAAAATTCGAAAATGTGTACTAATTCGTGTTCATTAGTTAGCTCTAACAGAAGATTTCTTCAATAAGGATTGCACGCACGAAAGTTAAAGTCTTCTTCTTCCTTGGGCGAATTATCGTTGTTCGAAGTTAGATTCGTTAGTATAGAAGCTCAGGACTTGGTAAATCCTAGGTTTAACATAGTGAGATGGAAAAAATTCGAAAATGTGTACTAATTCGTGTTCATTAGTTAGCTCTAACAGAAGATTTCTTCAATAAGGATTGCACGCACGAAAGTTAAAGTCTTCTTCTTCCTTGGGCGAATTATCGTTGTTCGAAGTTAGATTCGTTAGTATAGAAGCTCAGGACTTGGTAAATCCTAGGTTTAACATAGTGAGATGGAAAAAATTCGAAAATGTGTACTAATTCGTGTTCATTAGTTAGCTCTAACAGAAGATTTCTTCAATAAGGATTGCACGAACGATAGTTAGAGTCTTGGAGACGTCAGAAGCTACAATGACACGTGAAATGGATGACGTCTTGCACACGTCATTGTACGTCAATGGGTTAAATCCTACGATTACGAATACTCGCATGATCGTTCTGAGATAAGACCTGTTCATAGACAAGACCAGACCTATTACCTCCACTGTATCCACGTGTCTTTCACGTTTCAATTTCAATTCCCCCGTGTCGAACAATCTCTTTGTTATTATGTAGCCTCGCAGGCAGAGGGAATCGATGTAGGTCTAGCACGTATGCAATTAAAACGGACGTAAAAGTCGGAGATCCATAAAATTAAGAGGTGTCCAGGTGAACGAGCTACAGCTGGATACGGCTCGAACTCGAATCGGAGTGACATAAATTCTCCTCGATTATGCATCGACGTTGGGTCGAATTATGAGGAAGACATCATTACCCGTGCTTTATAACACCGTTCCTCGATGTCTTAATGGCCAGTTCCTCTGGCAAGCAGGCTATACCCTGCTATCTTAAGGTTCTTTGCACCGAGTCGTCGTAACGAGCTAGCATTCCTTTCCTTTATTTTTACTTGTCGATGGTAAAGGTGACAGAGGTATCACGATTTATCTAAGGTATCACGAATTTTTTAATTTTTATGTATATATACATTTATTTGCAATCTAACATGCTAATAGCAGTAAGCAAACCGTGTTTGAAGTAATGGTATTTAATCCTTTGCACTCGACGATCTTTTGGCTAAAAATGAGTAGGAGTTCAAAGATGTTTTCCTGTATAGCTGGCGATATTTCTTTTAGTAATAAATAAGAAATCGTATAATAATTAACACGTAGAATTATTTGATTTCGATAGCTCGCACACCGTTACATTATTTTAAATTTGATATATTAATTAATATCGATCTTCGAAATTTTATCTAATGATGACACATGGTCGCCTCTCTAAAGTTGCACACCTCTATAACTTGCAAAGTACGTGTTGCACGAAGAAGTTTCGGAGATTTGAAGGTCAGCTTTACTTTTTCAAATGGAATATTATACTTTATGTATGAAAATATAGAGAATATTACATTACCTTCATTAGCCCCAAACCTAATAACTGAGCAGTAATTTCACTTTGTTTATTAACAATTACCTTCGTCCTTGAAAATTTCTTGAAAAATAGAAAAATAATGTAGGATATCATTTTGGAAAAAATAAATTGTAAACCGATCGATGATCTGTATGGCATTTTTTAAAAGCCAAATGGAGAAAAATACCATTATGAAAAGTTATTTTTGGTAGCAAAAATTGCGAAAAAGTTGCGTGGTCCCTACTGGGAGGTGAAACGTAGGTTAACAAAATCATAATTGTCACTGAGAGCAAATCACTAATGGGCTGAATCTTAGTTTTGAATTACTATCAGTGAACTTGCATTTTGCAAATAACGAAACGATAGAACAGAGTAGCAGACTTGGTAAAGTTTTACCACTCATAAACATATTGACAGACAATTACGAAAAATGTAAAAACACTATGACCTATTGCTCCAATTGTCCAAAATCACCTCAAATGTGTTTAGACTGTTTTAACGAATACCATGCGACATAGTATAATGTAATATTTCATCCTAAATATAAATTAATCAAAAGTATAGTATAATGTGTATATTTTTCATATTTTATGTTTTATACCCTATATTTATAATTCAGTGCTTATTCCATTAAATTCCTTTTTAAAATCCGGCTGAAAATCCTATTTAACTTGAACAAGAAGAACGTCACCCATATTTGGGTGACGGGGCCCCCATGGAAGCATACTCGTCGCCCAGATATGGGTGACACGGCAACGAACGTGTTAAAGAAGCTAATTGTAAGTTAACCTTCAAATCTCCGAAACATATAAACGTCTATAAAAATATAAATACGTTACATAATGTATCTAATCAAACCAAACCAAAGCAATGTTTATATACAAAAATTTTTATACAATGATTCCTTTGTAAATTATAGGGTGTGCACGTTGCATGGGCCTACTTGTGCAATTAGTAATCTGTTACGATTATAGATCTGACTTTTCTGCTCCATATTTTGAACATAACATAACGTCATCTAGCCTAACTTCTGTCAAACTGAGAATTCTCTTGCAATATAACCCCATACAGCTACACATCTAGCTAGCTACTTCCAAAAATAATATCAAAGCTTCCTATTTTTCTCCCCATAAGCTCGTTACTCCTTCGCAATAAATAATCTTCTTATTCCCTTCTGACCTTTCTATAGTCCCACAAACTCCTGCTCAATTTCCCTCAAGACCATTCGTCAAACACGTACGTCGTACGTCTAACCCAACTTCCAAACTTCGGAGGTAAAAATTATTTCCTACTCGCGTGGTCGACCCGATTAATTTCCCCATTTGACGAAAATAAAGCTCCATCGAGCAAACCTGAAACCCGTCGTCCTGGCATAGTGTTGTAATTCGATAAAAAGGTGATCTGATGGACGGATGTGCGCGCGCAGGGAGAATCGAAATGGCGGCCGATCGCGATACCAGAGATCTCGTGGCGGCCGATCGCGCAGCTTTCCCACGAGCTCTTTTCCTTTATCGATCACAGGTACGAAGTCTATCGAGGAGACAACCGGCAATGGTTGCTTTACATACGCGTTCGTGATTCTTGCGCCGGAGAGCTGGCGAAAGATAAATCTGTCCGGGCTTTTTGTTTCCAAGAGATCGGTTCGAGTGCTCGCGACTTAGTGACAGGGTAATAAACGCTGGTGCAGTGTCGATTATTTAACGTGCTGGACTTAACATGGTCTACGTGATCGTTTTTAGAACTTGTATTAACCTGTTAAGCGAGATCCTAGCGTAGAACGCTGGAAATATTACGTATATTTGGGAATTTTGTTACAAGAAAATATTCACACGATGATTTACAAATTTTGAAAACTACCAGGTGCTATTAAGTAGCTATAAATTTACAAATAAAATTCTTTTTACATTTTCAGAAATTGTTTAAATTATTTATTTTGCTTGTTTTATAGCTTCGTGTGCAAGTACATGTATTATAGTATGTATACTGTATATTAAAAATGAAAAATGAATTGGTATCTTAATTTTTGAGATATCTTCTTCCTATATTATTTTGCTTCATTTTGCACCAGTGTAAAATGAAATTAATATGAATTAATAATAATAATATAATGTAATATAATTAATAATTAAAAAATAATATATAAAAAAAAAAATTCCATTGAAAAATTTGTATATGACCTTCACGAGACGTCTCAAGGTCACTTCTCAAGGTTAAATAAAGATCACCATAATACGTACCTTTCAATATAATTACAAAATTCGTCCTAAACATTTTCTTGTATAATTCATAATTCTCGAGATATTCGCACGACTTTGCATAAACGGGACACCCTGTATATTGCATCATACAGAATCATAAACGTTGAAACCAGTTAGACGATTCTTATCACGAGCCATTACCCGTTCTAATTTTATTTTGTTATACTACATAAGATTGCAGCGCTTAACAGAGTTAATTTATCGTTTAAAATTAACACGACGAATAGTTCATGCGTAATTACCAGCGACACGTATCGTCAAACACGTTGAAACGCTTTGAAACACGTTCGCATATGAATCCGCAAATTGGAAAGTTTGAAACGGGGAAGAAGCATCGATATTGAACGGATGGAATGCGCCACTCGCCTTCCGCGCTAGATAACTATCCACGGCTGCTCGTAATAATCGACTTTCATTCATTGTTCTACCATGTTCGCTATAAGTTAGTCCTTTCGCGTGACGATGCTGCCGCTCGTATTGTCATCCGGCGCACGCACCTGCATTCCTCGCTATCGCGCAGAATCGCGTATCGCCACGCGCATGCGCACCAAGATCGCTCTGGTTCGAGGTAATTGTTATATTCCGCTCTGCCTTTCAGATGTTAGATACGAAACAGCCCGCGCGGCGATTAGATGCACGTACGTTGAATTTCGTGTGTAAATTTCGTGTAATCGGATTGTTTAATCACGAATGTTTATTTGTCTTTTAGGGAGATAAATAGAGGATAGGTAATATATTGTAGATAATGTGCAGAGAAGTGACGAAATTGAGCGAAATATCAAATAGTAATTTGATAGGTTATGTTTCCTGGTTCGTAAGTCTGGAATTTTCGAAACTTTCTTCGTGTATGAAACTTTCTATCGATTATTGGTATTATTACAGGGATCAAACCTCGAAACTTTTACTTGTTTACTTTGATTTTAATTTCACTTTGTAATTATTTTTTTTTTTTTTTAGTTTTAGTTATTTTGATTACTTACTTTAATTACTATCGTTTAATTTTCAATTTATCATTGAACCGTCACGATTCTAACCATTGTGGAAATTAATTTCCGATATATCATTTGTTAACAGAATTAATCCAAATCTATTATTAACACTTTAATGGCCGCTCGCACAACATGTGTGTGATGCTACCGCCGATTAATAATTAATGATTATCATACAAAGGAAACATATTAAATTTGTTATTAAATTGTTATTGTTCTTTGTTTTATGTATATGTTCACACATATTGTATTATTTCGTGAATTTTAAATAGAGTTTTTTTGAAATTAATTCTTCAAAAATATTGCCGGCCCCTGGCAACGTTTGACTGAGTAAACATGCGGCCATTAGAGTATTAAACGCTCTTTAATTTTTTTAATTTCAAATTATTGTGATATACTTATATATTTATACATAAAATTAGAGTATCAAACCTACTCTAAAACCTTTCTTCTTTACTTTTCTTTTTATATTTTTATTATTTTATTGTCAATTTTTACTACTTATACAAAATTATTTACTAATATCAAACTATTTCTATTTATTTTATTATTTATTCTTCTTTCTTTCACTATTTTAGTGCCACAATTTTACCATTCATACAAAATTATTTACTAACAAAATTAGAACATCGAAATTGCTCTCAAACTGTTTCTACTTATTTTATTTTTAATTATGGAATATAATTATACAGTTCCATCGATTGGGCGAATTAATTCCACGTGATTTATTTATTCCCATAATTACAATACCGAATAATTCCAATATTTCCTATATATAGTCCTGTAATCAGCGAAAGATGAGAGAAACAAATAAAATAATAATTACCAGATAGTTGCACCAAATAAAATGAAGATCATCATTGCGAAAGCCTGTCAACTTTTCTAACGCTTCCTCGTCGTAATATCCAAAGAAAGTTGAGAAATACGTACCCACACATGGGTGCTTTCTAATTGCCGGAATGATTCATGGTAAATCATTTCGCGAGGAGAAGAATGCGCAGCGGATATCACACGAATTACGCCCGCGTGATCAATCATGTCATCGTTCGGTTCACTCGCGTCATAGTTATCTAAGAATCATTGTAAGAGAACTGCTGTCGTAAGTAGAATTTCCAAGGGAGATCATGACGTTAAGATTTAAACGGGGTCTCCGATACGAACGTGTCCCGCGGTAATTCGCCATGAAGCAAAAGAGAGGAGATGGCTGCCCTGGGTACACGCGAGCGTATCACTGGTTGCCACATAACAGACCCGAGAATTATATCGATCTTTCTTGATAGATGATATCGCCGACGTTTAATCATTCTCTCCTTCCTGTCGTCCTTCCATTTCTTTATTCTCTTTGCCACGACTTCGCCTTTTTGTCATCGTTGTCTTACTGCTTCGTCGTGTCCCTTTAGCTTTCTCTCTGCTCTCCTCTCTGTAATCTCATTTAGTTTCTTCCCCCTCCTTGCGAGTCTCTGATGTCCCTATTTTCTATAAGAAATTTTCTTTCTTTTTTGGTCTTTGTTCTCTTCGCGTTTTAAATCGTTTTAAATTTCCCGCCATATTACTTCTCTGTATTTTTATCTTCTTGAATTTTATTTTTGGGGTTATGTTGATTCGTGAGTCAGCCATCGTGGTTTCATGATTCCATGGCGTCTTCGTGTTTTAAATTGTACTTTATGCTTAATTTTCCTTTATTTTTATCACTTTAAAATTTATTTTTGAGGTTATGTTGATTCGTGAGTCAGCCATTATGGTTTCATAATACCATGGTTGCTTCGTGTTTTAGATTGTACTTTATGCTTAATTTTCTTTTATTTTTATCACTTTGAAGTTTATTTCTAGGGTTGTGTTGATTTGTGAAACAACCACCATGATTCTATGGTGTCTTCGTGTTTTAAATTGTACTTCATCTTCCTTTTCCTTTATTTTTATCACTCTGAAATTTATTTTTAGGGTTGTGTTGACTCGTGAGTCAATTACCATAATTCCATGGCGTTTTCATGTTTTAAATTGTACTTTCCCTTCATTTTCCTCCATTATTATCACTTTGAAATTTATTTTTGGGGTTATATTGATTCCTGAGTCAACCAGCATGATTCCATAATTGTCTTCGTGTTTTAATTTGTACTTTTTGCTTTCCCTTTATTTTTATTTTTAGAAGTATTATTAAACTCGTGTATAGTGCACAGGATGATCCAAAGCTAGTAGCATAATTGGAACCAGGTAAATTGCAGAGTTCAAAATAAAACGAAACTAAAATCAAATAAAAATAGAAACGTAAAATTCTATTGAGAGAGTATCATTCTCGTTAAAAACACATTCAAAAATAATAAATGATAGAATTACATTGAAAACTTCGTTTCCAAGAAAAATAATCATGGTAGGCCAACCTTAAAACGATATTTGAAACATTGTCTCAACAAATTCGACCCAACATCGCGAGTAGCTATTGCGAAAGAAGCCTAACCTAATCCCAACCACCCAGCTCGCGATCCAATCATACCCCATTGCAGGGAACCATCTCCGAATCCCTATCAGCGAAACGCATCTGCTTCCTCCAGCACCAACACGTCCCTAAGCTTTCACGCTCCTTTTTCCTTCACACTCGTACCCTACGAACTTTCTACTCTTCCCATTCTCTTTCCGCATTCTTCGTCCTCCTTTCCGTTGTTCCTGTTCCCCTGGCGTGTCCTCCTTCCGCTCTCTTCCTACACCCTGTCTCCGTTTCTTTCATCCGTGCATCGTATTTATTGCTAGCCCACACGCGTTACTCTCGGACAAGATACTCGTGTGTGCGTGTGTACACGTCAGGGCTGGGTTATCAGGAACAATCGCGAGCATCCCGGACCAGGAGGATTAATAAAGGCCCATGAGGAACGTGAGTGGGATCTAGGAAGTGGCTCTATTGGGCGACTCGTCAAGATCGCGTGAGGGATCGACGTTCGTTTCTGGATCGTTGACCCGCACGGTGAAAATCGTTGCATCGCGTTTGCTCGACGCCCACCCCCGGAATGATTTATTCGGATTATAAATCGGCGTGAAACTCTTATATCATCCTGCCGCGGCCGGGAACACCGCGATGCCACGGCGGAGCTGAACTCGTCAATTTTCGACCCACGCTGCGACTATACGCTAACGATCAAAAGTATCGCGGCCGTTTGCTCGTGATTCGTGTCTGACAGAATGTGATTTAATTAGGGAGTCATCGATGGGTGGGGTTGGAATGGATTTGTTGATGGATCGTGGCTGGGATTGGTATGGTAGGGTTGAACTGGGTACTGGGAGGATGAGGGATAGTAGTAGGATGTGGAGTGTAATATTAAATAGATTTTTTGGATAGTGCTGAGGATTGGTGTGGGAGGGTTGAACTGAGTTCTAAAGTGATATAGTATAGTAGTTATATGTGAACTGTGAATAGTAATATTAAATGATTTTTTGGATAGTGTGCTGAGGATTGGTGTGGTAGGGTTGAACTGGGTCCTGAAGTGATAAGATATAGTAGTTACATGTGAACTATGAACGGTGATATTAAATGATTTTTTGGATAATGTGCTGAGGATTGGTGTGGTAGGGTTGAATTGGGTCCTAAAGTGATATAGTATAGTAGTTGTATGTGAACTATGAACAGTGATATTAAATGATTTTTTGGATAATGTGCTGAGGATTGGTGTGGTAGGGTTGAATTGGGTCCTAAAGTGATATAGTATAGTAGTTGTATGTAAACTATGAACAGTGATATTAAATGATTTTTTGGATAGGATGCTGAGGATTGGTAGGGCGGTACGACTGAACTGCTCCTAAAGTGATATGGTATAGTAGTTATATGTGAACTGTGAACTATAGTATCAAATGATTTTTTGGATAGTGCTGAGGATTGTTGTGGTAGGATTGAACTGGGCCCTAAAGTGATAAGATATAGTAGTTACATGTGAACTATGAACAGTGATATTAAATGATTTTTTGGATAATGTGCTGAGGATTGGTGTGGATGGGTTGAATTGGGTCCTAAAGTGATATAGTATAGTAGTTTTATGTGAACTATGAAGTGTAATATTAAACAATTCTTTGGATAGTGTGCTGAGGATTGGTGTGGCAGGGTTGAACTGGGTCCTAAAGTGATAAGATATAATAGTTACATGTGAACTATGAACGGTGATATTAAATGATTTTTTGGATAATGTGCTGAGGACTGGTGTGGTAGGGTAGAACTGGGTCCTAAAGTAATATAGTATAGTAGTTGTATGTGAACTATGAACAGTGATATTAAATGATTTTTTGGATAGGATGCTGAGGATTGGTATGGTGGTAGGACTGAACTGCTCCTAAAGTGATATGGTATAGTAGTTATATGTGAACTGTGAACTATAGTATCAAATGATTTTTTGGACAGTGCTGAGGATTGTTGTGGTAGGGTTGAACTGGGTTCTAAAGAGATATAGTATAGTAGTTACATGTGAACTATGAACAGTGATATTAAATGATTTTTTGGATTGTGTGCTGAGGATTAGTAAGGTGGTAGGACTGAACTGGTTCTAAAATGATATAGTATAGTAGTTATATGAGTTATATGTGAACTGTGAACTATAATATTAAATGATTCTTTTGGATAGTACTGAGGATTGATGTCGTAGGTTTGAACTGGGTCCTAAAGTGATATAGCATAGTAGTTATTTGAGTTATATATAAACTGTGAACTATAATATTAAATGATTTTTTGGATAGTACTGAGGACTGATGTAATAGAGTTCAACTGGATCCTAAAGTGATTTGGTATAATAGTTATATATGAGCTATAAACTATGGATTATAGATTTTTTTTATTTTTGATTAACCTATTTTTGATGAATTTAAATTTTTATGAATTTGGTATCTATTGTTGTGTATCTCCTGGATAAATAGATAAAGATCAAGATATTGATTTGGAATCTTGATTATTAAATAACTATCGACATCGGTAATTAATCGATATTTTTGTATCATTTATTCATAATTAATTGACTATTGACTTGTAATAAACAATATTTATGGTATGTACTTAATTTTTCATGAATTTAAATTTTAACAAATTTTGTTAATTCTTATCAATGCTGGTATTATAATACCAAAATTGAGATTACTTGTTTTTTTAGATAAATGTTTTGAAATTATCGAGGTACTTTACATCTTTTTCATTTTTTAATTATCTAATTTTTATAATCTAAGACAGGCTCTTGTTCCATTAGATTCAACATGGACATTCTATTTAGTGTAAAGGATAGTGTGATAGGATCGATGGAGATTAAATTTATTTTTTTAATATCAAAATTTAGGTTCTTAAATTTTCTGAGTTATTCTGAATTATTATAGTTTTGAACTGCGAATTAAGTTCTTGCGCTGATCTTTGGCATTCTTGAGCCATTAGATTCAACGTTTTTTGAGACTCACAGTCTGAGATTTCACTTTGTCACTTGGATATATTAGCGTGAGCAATTGTGCGCCATTAGACCCAGTTTAAGCGTAAAATATTTAATACCCGAGGGAAGTCCCTCACAGATCAACATGAAATGTTACCTTACTTCCTTATATAACTTATGATCTAGACTCTGAACTAATGCTCTAGAGGTTAGTGATCAACACTAGTACTACTTATCTGTAACGAGTACCAAGATGTACATAGATAATATTAATTAAAATAGCATAACGAACATAGATACCTATCTATAATTACTTTTCTAAGCAACTAAATTCGCCATTCACTTTTTCAAAACCATAACTGTACATTTCCAATAATTACAAGTCTAAAAATTGCGAAATCAGCCATTTTGTCTATTTTTGATCATTTCAGTGATTAATAACATTTTTATATTTAAATAATTCACAGAAAATATAGTATAGACAGATTTTAATTTTGGTCCACTATTCTCCCAATTTTATAAAAATCCAAATTACCATATCCAAAATTGACAGCCAAAATTAGACTGTTTTGGATTCCCTATTTAATTTCCACATATTATTGCAAATTTTCTCTATACATAATTTAAATTTACAATATTATAATTTTATAAAAAAATTGCAGCCATTAATTAAAAAATGGAAATATTAATTTTACCATCTCATTTATCGTTTATCACTTCAACTTCATAAGAAAATTAACAAATACATTTCCAATTATTAATCAAATACCATAACCATAACCATAAGAAAAATTATTTATCGATTTACAGTTACATTCGACATATAAAGAAAAATGTTGCACATCATATATTTTCATTTTCGAGTCATTTCCATTTGAAGCTTCGAATATTAACCCTTTGCACTCGACGACTTTTGGTTAGAGAAGAGTAGAAATTCAAAGATTCTCTACTGAAAAACTGACGATACTTTTTTGAGCAGTAAATACAGAATTGTAGAATTATTTGATTTCGATACCTCGCACACTGTTACATTGCATTAAATTTGATATATTAATTAATATCGATCTTCCAAATTTTATGAAATGGTGACTGAAGCTCACCTCACGAGTGCAAAGGGTTAATTTCCCTCAATAGCATTTATATATCGTCATTAGGTCGTTCTCCATTGACGACGATTAATGACAAACGAAGGAAATTGTCTTTTTAAGGAAATTGTTTTATAATTTCAAATAGTAAGTAGACTGTAAGAATTATCATGATCTATGAGTTTTTATCCCGCATACTACCAGGTCCATTTATAAGGACTATACAGCTAAATACATACCTGAATACACAGCTAAATACAAAATATAGCTAAATACATAGTCTAATAGTAAGACTATGTATTTTGCTATTGGATGGTATGAATAGTGGAATTTTCGAATTTGAGATGCAGGGATAGTAGTTACAAACGGTTTTTCGAAAGAATGAACTGAATTACTGCCCCATATTTCAGGTACCAGGCATGTATGATGACCAAGCGTCTATGTGCCATCGCGTATTACATGGGGTACTACAGGTTCGACAATATGGTATATTCTAATGAGAGTAAAACTAATTTCTAGGATTAACAGTGTTACATATTTTTTTTTATAAATATAAAATTGGCTTTTATTCCCTTTTTGTGACAAACGCGTAAATTGCATACTCCAGAATCTAGTTTATAGACAAATTATTGTAAAATAATTGAAAATTGTGATTTGCGTTTTTCCTTGTAACTATAGATATAGTTCATGGTATAAACTCTGCTTGTTTTCATTTTGCATTGATTCACGCGTTTTAATGTCATTCGCTTATTCATCGTACATCTTTTGAATTCAGTTACTGCAAGTCGAGCAGCGTGTTCGAATATTTATGAAGCACAGTGCAGTATACCTCTGTGTCCGCGCCTCGTGGGACAGAAACTCTCATTTCTGGCCGATGAATCTACAATTTCGCTCAAGTCGGAGCTCGGTTCAGGTCTTCTAACGAGCGAGCTGCGGCAATTGAGAAAATAACGTTTCTCTTCTGGTACTTTTTAGCCGTTTTATTAGAGGGCGCGGTGGAAATTGGGGTTCCTGGTACGGTTGTTTGTGAAGACACGGGTGAAATTGCCGGAGAGAATTGTTCGTTATGCCAATGATTGGGGAAGATTTTTAAATTGCCTATGTAACTGATATTTTCTGCTAATCATTGTAGATTTTTATCCCTAACAATTTGCAGATAAACAAGAAAAATTCTGAACTTAATTATATACCCTGTAGTAGCTATATTGTCTTTGTTATAATTTTCGGAAATTTTCACTGCGTTCGTTTTAAATATTTTTGCCCAAAATATTGCAAGCAATTGGAATATATTTAAATTAGACGTTTGTCTATTAAAAAATTTTTGGATTATCTTTGTGTATGAGATGCTGAGAAAATTATTTGGAGATAAACAATAAAAATTCTGAACTTAATTATATACCCTGTAGTAGGTATATTGTCTTTGTTATAATTTTCGGAAATTTTTACTGTGTTTCTTTCAAACATTTTTGCCCAAAATATTGCAAGGAATTGTAATATATTTAAATTAGACGTTTGTATCTATTAGATAATTTTGTAGTTATCTTTGTGTATGAGATGCTGAGAAAATTATTTTATATATTTTATTGTAACTTGGTTATTAAATAATGTCAGTAATTAATTTAAATTTCGATTAAAAATTGTGGTGCTGTTGCAAATATTGAGAATTATTAATGTTATTATAATTGTATTATTAATGATGGAATATAATTATTTAGTGATAATAGAATAATAATGATACATTCTGCTGCTCATAATAATAGAATTATTAATAATTTCGCGACGAGCAAACGTTTAAATTTTTGATAATCCTATTTTCGAAACAGAATTGCAATGGTTAATAATTTAATAAAAATAAGAAATTTGATCAGCGGTGAATGAAAATTTGTGTATTTAATTTCATATAATGTGCAATATTTGTTAATAAAGCGTGCAATTATAATTTGCTAGAAATAAAGGGGATTAAGGTTGCGTGAATTTTGAAACAAAAATATTCCAACAGCTACTGCTATTAGTACTACTACTAGTTGCATGTTGCGAAGTATTCCTCATTATCTGTATTATACTACTTTTTATAAGATGCTTCGATGCTACGTGTAATCTAAAAGCTAAGGTTTCTACGATAATCTACGGAGAAAATCAAAGGTTCAGGGAAGCGAAGAACCAAGGAATGACTTTACTATAATAAAGTTCTTTCTCGCTTCCTTAGTACGCCAATTATAACGATGGTGGTTAGTTTCAAGGAATATAGCATTTGGAAACTAAAAGTACGGTTTCTCGAAACGAACGCTACGCTTCCTAAAGTAACAAATGTAATATCGTTGGTTCGTGATTGAAGAACTTTCCCTGGGATGGTCTTCCTTACAAACATTGTTCACTGAACGAGTTAATTTCATTTCTGTGCTCTTCCAAACCACACCAACGGTATCCAACTTAAATTGAGTTCGTTGAAAATGAAGCAAAAGTGATAAATTGAAAATTAAAACATTTTATGACGTTTGTAATTTATTTTTATTTATTGGAAAAAGTTATGACTATAAAAGACCAATTTTTAATAAGATGTTACATGTAAAATAATGTATTTCATTTCAATTTTAATGATTTATGTTTATAAAATATTTGGCATACTGAAATAAAATGGTATGTTCTATTTTTGTTAGGGTCTATTATTTTTATGAAATATTGAACAAATTATTGCTAGAGACTAATTCTTAATTTTTAAATCTTATAAATATTTGTAAAATTTAAAAATTAAGAATTTATCTCAAGCAATAATTTGTCAAGTGTCAAATTTCATAATAATTTGTCAATGTGAAATATAATAATCATGTGTATATTTTATACTTTATTTTATGTTTTATTGCAAATAGAATATTACAAATATTGATTAATTGAAATTTATATTAATTTAATTCTATTTATCTAACCATATATTTCATTTTATGTTACAGGTAAGAGAATACACCCTATAACAGTCTCTAACATTAAGTCAGTGAGTATAACACACGAATATTTAATTAATAATATATACATTATAGTTTCTTCAAAATAATTAAAAATCCCGAATTAATATTAAACTTATAATTTTTAATCAATATCACTACTATGGTTGATAAATAAAGCGTGCATAAAATTTTAACAGCATACGTCCAGTGACTATTTTCCAAGTCACATACAATTCATTACGTGCATTTCTCCTATAACTGTCAACAATTTCCAACAAACGTGCAATCTTTCGGAACGTTTAAAGTTAATATTCTGTTTATGAAACTTTCTAAGCATAAACCCTGAATTACTCTAAAACCGCGCAATTCACCGAGATACTCGACCCCCAAGCTTTTTATCTCCCTTTATCGACAATTGTCCTCTTAACTGGTGAAAATATGCCAGCGAAACTATACAAAATTATCGTTATTATACCCACTAATAGCATCTTCTCGGAGTTCTATAGTAATTTTACTCGCGAACAGTGCAACTTTTTGTCAATATCCAATGAAAGAAGGTCCTAGAAAGCTGCCTTCGCTTAACCCAGATGCGACGCCATTACGATTGCATCATCCCGCGCGCCATCTTTGTCATCACCGCGAATTTTCAAACGGTCTCGACTCGCGCTGAAACTTGTTAAGTTTGCCTGGCGTTGTTCGCAAAGCCATCAGGAAGTTGTTAATTTTCCTCGAGTGCTCGAAAGCAATATTTGCCTGACACGTAAAATCCTCGAAGCGATGATACAGTGCACGAGGGATATTTTTCCTCGTTAAAACGCGAGAACAGCGTGCAGACAGTCTTGGAACTAATCATTGGATGAAAATGAATTTTTATGCACGCTTCTGGTCGTTGCAACGGAAGCAGATGACTTAATGTTTCAGTCATTACCATTTAATTACATTGAAACGCAGCTCATGCTGATTTTATGTATTTGGAACCTATCATTTTGTCTGATCGTTGCTTCCTTGCTGAGGCAATAATTTTCTTAAGATTCGAATTTCTCGAATTTTTGAGAGCAGTGCAATTGCACGCAAAGGCGTGAATTATTAATTGTTTGCGTTACCGGGTATATTCGATTTTTTATTTTTGACGATGAGCATTTGAAAAATTGTTTCTAAATGATCTTACAACTAGTGTAATGTATTTTTATTAATATATCGTGAGTGTCTAGTGAGTTTGATTGAGTGATAGGTATAGTATGGTATTATAATATTTGAATTATTCGCGATATTGGTATTTAGCATAATATTTTAGGTTAGAAATATGATTTGTATATTTCAGATTTGATACATTACTGTTCTAATTAATTACAATAATTTTCTTGTTATTTTTTTTAGAATTTTGTGATAGCATGTCAATTTTGAAATACCAATTTTGAGCATGTCACAATATTCCATACAATTAGTCCATACTAAAAATTAGAATATAATCCTGTAGAGTAGAACTTTCAGTATTATATAAAAGTTTTACTACTAATACTTCTAATAATAATGAAGTAGAATATTCAGTATTTTTTAAAAACAGAATTTAATTCTGCAGAATATAATATAATAATAATTCTATTAGAATATAAATAATTCTAGGAAATAGAATATTCAGTATTCCATATTCAGTATCTTATTCGTTATTTTAATTCCACGATTATATTATTCCCAGACAAAAACAAGCAAGCTTACAAAGGGTCCATAGCGACCCAGAACCTCGAGGGGTTAAGGCGAACAGACATCCGGCAGAGGATCGCTTTCGAAAGCGTAATAGAATTTTTTAGCTAAATTATTTTCTGACTCGCCTGTGCCGAATGGTATCGTAAAAGCCGGTTGCCCCTTGCACAACGTTCTTTTGGCGTCAAGTGTATCGTCTCGCCCCCCTCTCCTCCTTTTCTTCCCTTTATATTCCCTCTTATTTCTCCCCCCGGGAGATAGCCGCGAGCGTGTTGTAGCCCGGGGAACGAGTTCTGCAACTAGGCGACCTCAGCAAGGCGAACGAAGCAGCCACGGGTTATAGGCCGCCCGAGCTCGCGATAGAACGAAGACGCGAAAAGACGGACATACGGACGAACGAATAGGAGAAAGAGCGAGAGAGAGGGGGAAGTTGGTGGCTCGTTTGCATGGCGCGTACGCGCGACACTGTGTACCAGTAGATCGGTGATCGCCTAATAAAGCGAGGCGACAGACATTCCGTTGCGCTTTGACCACACTTCTACACGTCGTACGATCCTCGGCGAGTAATTTGAGCGTTAATGAGAGAGACGAGGCGAGGAATCGTCTCGAAGGAGCCCGGGAACTGTAAACGGAACGAAGGCACGTAGGTGTATCGTATCGGCCGGCTTGTTAGCTCTTTATACGGCAAACCGGCCGGGAATTAAAGAAATACTCCCGCGTTATATTTCAGCGATTTTATTTATGCGTTGATAGCCTGCGCGGGCAGACGGTACGAAGTGCCGGGGGAGAGGCTACACGCGCATGCGCTCGCCTTCCACCCGGCATGCGCGGTTTGCTCTTCTATTCGTGCAATGTCGACGGAGGTTAAGTGTACGCGAATTCTTCGCGGTTTTTTATTTCTCGTGGAAAGTACGCAGAATGTGTATGTGTAATGGTATTCGTATTTGGAATATGCATGTTATTTTACCCACGTACAATTTTCAAAGGGAAATAACGGGTTTGTCGATGGCTAGTGTTTGTCGGCGTGTAGAGGTTAGGTGCCTCGAGCTGATTATTTTAATCATGGAATTTTGGTAATTACGATCTCTATCTTCACATTTATGTTATTTACAGTTTCGTTTATACCGATTTTGCGAACTGTAAGTTTAGATGATTTATATAATTTCATTTATACATTAGGTGAGAATACTGATGTCTTACGAGTACATTGCAGTGAAATGTCAGGATTTCACACGTGTTCTTTTTCTGTTCGAGAAGAATACGTGAAAGTAAGGTATGAGGTGTAATAGATACAGTTAGAAATACGTAATTTTTATTTGATTTGATAATATAAATAATATTTAATTTACCAGCGAACTGCATTTGGTAAATTGAGCCATTTCTGAAAATAAAACTGAGATATTTGTCGTGACCATAGGTATATGCCTACATTACCGATCAAAGGTAAAAGGCCATCTGATTTATTATTACTCCTTACGGTAGACAGGTATAATAAGATTAAATCAGTGATAATTAGCCTACGCCAGTGTTGAAACTTAACCTTGTAATATTTCTTTTACGATGAACTTATTATTATAGCATTACTTATTAAGCCTGCGGGAGGTTTGGGAAGTCTCGAAGATGATTCATACGTCCAAGTATGATTCTTATTAGTCAAAATTTCCAATAATGTTTTAAATAAATAATATTTTTTTTTCATAAAGATGAATACATTATATAAGAATTTTATTTACATTTAAATAGTGTGAGAGGTAAAGAAAGAATTACACAAAATACATTTTCGACTGTTTGAAAATTGTAAGTAATTTTTTTTAACAATTTGAACTTCAGTAGTTGCAATGTTCAAAAAATAATATAGTAAATTTCATAGCTATTATTATGTGATTTTTACTATCAATATAAATTTATTAAAAAATTTATATTTTATTTTATTCAATTTCCAATTTTAAATATGATAATTTGGATTTAAAAAAATTCTTTTTCTGATACACAGACTTATTTAATTTATTTAAAAGTATAATATCAATCCATAACTTTATAACGTTACTGCTACCATTTATAAAACGATACAGTCTTCATATGGATAGAGAGAGAATATTCTTTCGCCTTTGTTAATTCTCAGTTGCATAATTTTTGTCACGTGAGTAATGTCCTAATGTATTTCAGTATGGATTACCATTACGTGTTTGCACTCGTGAATGTTAGCACTAGTCATAACTTGTTTTCAATCATTGTGCTATCTTACTTATTATCAGTCTGAACTATTAATCTCTTTCAACCTGTCACGATATTAAGATATAGTAATCGAGAATGTAGACGTGTTTCTTATATTGTTAACACGATAGCTATGCCTGTGATAGACATTCTATACCATTCAGGGAGTAAAATGAATAGGATTCGTCGTTCATAATTTTGCTGAGTTACGGTAGTTAGTTGGAGATACGAAGTAAGTGATCGATATACGCAAAATTGAATTTCTGAAAATTTAAGAAATAAATTTGCAAATTTAATGAGAGCTTTTAAAAATTATTTCTTATTGTTGCTAGCTTTTGTATGACTTGTATTCACGTGTGTGAGATATTAACTTTTAATCTTACGTACATTAAATGACTTATAACATATTTTGAAATACCTCGTGATGATTAAATGAATGATTAAATTTAAATGATTAAATGGTTTGTTTCTAATAGTATGAGCAAAGTAAAATTTGTGTTCTTATCGAGATATCTTATCGAAAGCTTGGCAATTATGTTGCCTTCAATTTTTAATTTTTTAATTCTTTGAATGAAATAAAAGAATTTTGTTTGTTCGACAAACCTTTGTATAATGATGAACATAAGTTTATTAAAATTAACTTGAATATTACTAATAACAGTAATTGATAAATATCAATAGGTACTTAATTAGAGATTTCAATTTAAATTATGTTAATATAAAATATAATACATTTTAATTTTTGTTTACATATTATAATTATTATACAGGATACGACATAATTACCACATAAAATTTCCATAATTCTTAATTTTGAATATTTAATATTTTTAATAATATTTTTAATATTAATAGTATTTAAATATTTTTAATATTTTCAGAAGAATATAATTGACACGAAATTCTCAATTTTTGTATAAAAATTCTGGAATGGAAATTCTTTACTTCTAAATCAAAATTGTTATTTAAAAAAATTTCCAATTCGAGTTAAAAGATTTTTCACTCCCACGTAACAGAGTTTTTAATTACAGTTATTCAATATTTATATTAAAAATTGTTTGTTCCTGTGACAAAATTTTTTTTCAGAAACTTTCACTTATGCGATAGGTTTTAATTACAATACAATTACTTAATCTTCGTATTCAAATTTTTCATCGAAAATTTTTAATATCGCACCTCACGGTAATTCCACGGTTGTGAACACTGTGGAGCGTAACTCTTTCTGTAACTCGTAATTTTCATTGTCACTCGGGGTACTGATTTGCATTCATACGCGAGCAAACAAGGCGCAGACCCCCGCGTAATGTCGAGTGTTTGGTTACCTGTTTGATTAGACGGTACACATCTAGTGTTACGTCGATAAGCACACATCCCGTATTCCTAATGAAATTCGATCCCGTGTATCGTTTTTGTGATCTTTGCAATGACATCTGTTGTCCTTCTCTCAAAGGCAAAGGTGTGAATTTCATTTCAAAATTATGTTCAAATCAGTTCTATCATTACAACGAGCTGTATTGCGTTGAGCTCTCTATTTGTTTTAAATTCAGTTGTCTGAAATATGAAACTTATATTTCTTTCTACATGTTCGTATTAGCAATTATTTAATATATTGTCAATATATAACATGATATAATAATGTAGAAAGTTGTATAATTATTAATATGTTATATATTTATAATACATTTAGTTCTGAAATTTTATATAACATATTAATAATTATACAATATCATATATATTATAATATGTATCAAATATATATTAACCCTTTGCACTCGTATATCGCCATATAGATGTCATCCTGTATTTTATTATCATGCATATATTAAATTCGTGTATTTTTCTAATTTTTTTCTACCAAAACCGACAAGTTAAATTGTAATACCTTCCCATGAAAATGTTTTCATTTTGATCAAATATGAAAAATTCCGAGTTAATTGGTAGTCATATACAAAGGGTTAAATATATTTATCT
>NW_016909682.1:620627-670699 GCF_001483705.2 Eufriesea mexicana
CGACAAGTTAAATTGTAATACCTTCCCATGAAAATGTTTTCATTTTGATCAAATATGAAAAATTCCGAGTTAATTGGTAGTCATATACAAAGGGTTAAATATATTTATGTATATTAATATTTTTCTTATATTATATTTAAATATATATTTATTAATATTTATTTAGGAATAGACACTCGTAATATTTATAATTCAGACATTCTAACATTTAATTCTAATATTTGATTTTAATTGTATATTTTAATTAATTTTTGTGGTAAATGAATTTTTCTTCTGAAATTTTTACTATAACTCCTATGAAACGAAATTAATTTTTTCAATTAATTTCTGATATTCAGTGGTTTATTGATAACTTAAAAAATATATTAGCATACGTCACTAATATGGTCTAATTCATTATACTTCGTGAAAATTTATTTCATTCCAAACATATGGATATATTCCATATACTTTTATTTTATTACCTAATAATTATTGCATTAAGAAATTTTTTTAAAGTTTTACCACCAAAATTCCATGACCATATTTTGCATAATATTTTCTATAATTCTTTAAACGTTAAAATTCAGAGATAATTTCCCTTTCGCTATAAAATTTGTATTTCAAAAAGATTAATGATATCGAATATGATGCAAGGACGCTGCTAAATTACCGTGTTTCGAAACCTCCATTATCCATATAATCCGTATATCTATATACCTGTACGTGACTCATTCGCAGGTCAACGTGATCAACTGCAGCTTTTAAATTTTTTAAATTTTGGTGCCAGATCGTTTATCGATATGTAACTTTTCATACCTAAAGCAAATATAATAAGCGTGTACTTTCTGCCTCGTGGAGTTGATCGATTTGATAAATGACTCGATCACATACGTAACATGCTTCTGGTAATTAGAGTTGGCTATAATTCTGTTCCAAGAAGTTAAGTTAAGTTAAGAAGCAATCATAGGAAAATTATTTCATTATTTAATCTCGTTTTATCATTCTTATTTTTTCTTCTTGAAAAAGTAAAATTATTTTCGTACGAATTGAACTTGTGACAAATAGGCTTTAGTACCTCCATATTTAAAATTCGTCGTTTTATTAAAATTAAAAACAGGAAATTGGACATTTCATTTAAAATAAAAAATATCGTTGACCTCCGTATTTCCATTATGTCTGCAGCTGTAAAAATACCATTCACATCATATCAAGTACTTTCATAGCCCACGTAACTTCTTTAAGTAATATTTTCTCATATTTGAAATAACGAGGACACTTAACGAAACATACTTCAGGAGATACGGTGTATGGTGACCATGAAACGATTCTTCGTTATGTACTTCTGTACAATTTCCTGTATTTACAGTGAATACTTTATGAAGAGGAGTGAAGAATTTTTGTTTAAGTCCCATTTCGTTATTTTAGTAAAATGGATCTGTCAGAGCAGCCACACTGTGAGATCTTGTGAGTTTCATATCACTGTATTAACACTAGACCTATCTATTTTTAATTAATACTTAAATATAGCTTGTGTAGGTAATAATAATTTTAATTTGGCACGGTAAAGCTATGTAAGTAAATATATTGCAGGATGACGAAAACTGGTTTTGAGACACCAAAAACTGAGAGAACAACAAGAACAGAATAACACGAACATAGAACTCATAAAGCTAATTTAACTCTTTGCGCTCGACGATTTTTTGGCTAAAGGAGGGTACGAGTTGAAAAATTTTCTGCTATTTTTTGAGCTGTAAGTAAGAAATCGTATAATAACTAACAAGGAGAGTTATTTAATTTCGATGCCTCACACACTGTTATATTATTTTAAATTTGATATATTAATTAATATCGAGCTTCTAAATTTTATCAAATGGCGACTGAAAGGGTTAACTTAGGAAAAGGACACCAAGATAACACAACGAAAACACAAAGGCGCACTCTAATTTAACTCTCTTTCCAACACCGAGCGACTCACGTCCGTGCCGGTCATAATTAATTTCTAAGGACTCTGTTTTGGTCGTGATATTGATTAATATATCAAATTTAAAATAATGTAACAGTGTGGGAGGTATCGAAATTAAATAATTCTATGTCTTAATTATTATATGACTTCGTATTTAGTGCTCAAAAAATATTGTCAATTTTGTAGCAGAAAATTTGTCAACTCGTGCCCTTCTTCAGCCAAAAAATTGTCGAGTGCAAAGGGTTAACACTAGACCTCTACCGATTTGTATTACCGATTAATATCTGAATATATCTTAGGTAGGTAATAATAATTTTAATTTGCTACGATGAAGCTATGCAAGTAAATATATTAATTAAAATTCTTTTGCAACACGAGTGAATACTAATTTGTTTAAAAGCAGGTATACGTTTTTAGTAATTGCAAAAGGGAAATTGTTGAGATTAGTAATTTTGACTGGATTGGTATTTCTCAATTCCATTTCGTCATTTTAGTAAAATCGACCATTCTGTGATCTTATGAGCACTATATTAACACTAGACCACTACCGATCTTTATTTAATACCTAAACACAATGAATATAGGTAATATCAATTTTAATTTCCCACGATGAAGCTATACAAATAAATATATCAATTAAAATTCCTTTGCAACACGAGTGAATACTAATTTGTTTAAAAGCAGGTATACGTTTTTAGTAATTGCAAAAGGGAAATTGTTGAGATTAGTAATTTTGACTGGATTGGTATTTCTCAATTCCATTTCGTCATTTTAGTAAAATCGACCATTCTGTGATCTTATGAGCACTATATTAACACTAGACCACTACCGATCTTTATTTAATACCTAAACACAATGAATATAGGTAATATCAATTTTAATTTCCCACGATGAAGCTATACAAATAAATATATTAATTAAAATTCCTTTGCAACACGAGTGAATACTAATTTGTTTAAAAGCAGGTATACATTTTTAGTAGTTGCAAACAGGAAAATTCTGAGACTAGTGATTTTGACTGGATTGGAACTTTTCAATTCCATCTCGTCATTTTAATAAAATAGATCAATCACAGCCACACTCTGAGATCTTGTGAGCACTGTATTAACCCTTTGCACTCGAGAGGCGCCTTTCAGTCGCCATTTGATAAAATTTCGAAGCTCGATATTGATTAATATATCAAATTTAAAATAATGTAACATCGCGGAAGATATCGAAATTAAATAATTCTACGAATTCTTATTTAGTGCTTAAAGAATATCGTCAGTTTTATAGCAGAAAATTTGTCAACTCGTGCCCTTCTTCAGCCAAAAAATCGTTGAACGCAAAGGGTTAACACTAGACCTCTACCGATTTGTATTATCGATTAATATCTGAATATAGGGTGTGTAGGTAGTAATAATTGCACTATATTAACACTAGATCTTTAATTAATGCCTAAACGTAATAAATATAGGTAATAATAATTTTAATTTGCCACGATGAAACTATACAAGTAAATATATTAATTAAAATTCTTTTGCAATACGAATGAATACTAATTTGTTTAAAAGCAGACATACATTTTCGGTAATTGCTAAATTTCAGTAAATTCCGAGACCTGTGATTATTTTGACTGGGGGACTGGTATCCCCAGTATCAACGTTGGATGTCTGCACCAGTGCATCACCGTGTCCACCACAAATTCGATGACTTCGATTTTTGGCGATATTTCGATTTCCTCCCAATTAGGGAAATTAGTTTTCAGTGGAACGCGGTGGCCAGAGCAGTCGAAGCCTAAAAAAGAAAATGACAATCGTACATCCTGCGGAAGCGGATGCTCGCCGGCACGCTTGGCTGACCTCTCCAACCTTCCACTACTCTGGTCCCCCGTTCCCTGCCTGTGCATCGGTGCATCATTGTTAAAAATGGCAGTTTGTTGTTGCTCGTTACATAAATGCACGTAGACGTCCGAGCCTCGGCGATAATTTCGTGAACTTGGAGGTGTTTTCATGGAGGAACTCGCTTCCGGCGACCTTTGCTATGTTTATCGTGCTATTATTCCAATTGGATACGGTAAAAACTTAATTAGGTGCATTACTCGATTCTTTTAGATCAGGTTATCAATATTTTTACATCCTGATTGCTGTATCCTGTAATTTCGTATACATATACACGTGCCTTGTTGAATAAATTTTTCATCTTCTTAGGAATGGAAGAAATATTTTAGGGATTGTAGAAATACAGGGTGTCCCAGAAAAGTGTGTACACACTTTGCGTGATTATAAATAAATTATATTTATATTATAATAAATTAACATAAATTAGAAAGAATAAGGTATTAAAGTGTGTATACGTTTTTTGGGACACCCTGTATTTTAGTTATTATACTTGGTTTTAGTTTCAAGATGTGTTGGAGTATTAGTGAATGTTAATCTAATATAATATCTAATACTTAATCTAATTTATTAATTTAAACAATATTTTTTTGTTAACGTTGCTATAGTGTATATTATGTACCATTTTATAAATTGTGACGTTTCAAAGTTCAATCATTATATGTTTTATATTTATTATTTTTTTATCTCTTTCTAATTTGCCTTTTTATTTTGAAACTTCTTTTCTTATCTTTCAATTTGTTCTACTTTAATTCGAAATTTTATCTCTGTATTGTTGCACCTATTTTTGAAATATCTTTGAAACGTTGGAAATTATCTTTCCATTTTCCGATTTTTATTTATAATATTTCGAGAATTAATCCTGCTATGAAAGAAAAGGGGATTACGGGGAAAGTTGGATATTTAGTGATTTGAAGTTAAGAAAATACGAAAGTTATCGGTTCTTATTCGAATAGAAAAATGTTGATACGTAACATTACCCGTATAAAAATTACGAAATTCTTTTCTCATTACACGTAGCAACACAGCACACATACCATGAGAAAGTTGTACCTATGGTATCCAGGAAAGACAGTCGATGTTTAATATACAGGATTTTATCTGCTAATTGTAGACCAGAACTTGTATTTCACGGTAATCAATAACGCAAATCAAGTATTTCGTTAAATGGCTCAAAAATCCGCTTAACCCACTTGCATCAGGAACGGATATGTCTGCTGATTTCGCTTGGCCATTATGGTAGTAAGCGGATATATTCGCGCAAACTCCAGACTAGCCTGGCATAGAAATTTATGCTAACACACGAAACCGATATTACATTTTTCCTGGAATTTTGACTCGATTTACCAACGAGAAATTAAATTAACAACAAAAATTTCGTGTTCGATATTTTAATAACACGTTATTAAATGCCCAATTTATCCTACGTTAAATTAGTCTGAACAGAATACAGCGAGAAAAATTCATTTTTAATTTAGAACGTTACCACCAGTAATACGGAGTTCTTGTATTTTTAAAATTCTTTGTATTACTTTTATTAATTATTTTTACAAATTAAATTACGTTGTGCCACATAGAAATTTTGCTGAAATTCAATTCTGAGAAATTTATTGCAGTGTTTAATTTGCCCTGTTTGCCAAGATACGTTCCTTGAGTCACGAGTTTTCATTGAATATGTATACCAGATTGAAAAATTAGTTTTCATATTTGACTATAATACAGAGGGATATATAATGGGATTATTAGGAAGCATTAGAACGGTAATTCTCAATTTGGAATATGTGTACACACAGAGTTAATTGTTTTATAGTGTATATAAATATAATTATATTTTATAAATCCAATACATTCTTATAATGAAGATTATGCATTTACAAGTTTGAAGTTGTAGTAATTATTTTGGATGATACAATAAGAATTATTAGATTGAGCAGTAAATAATAAATAATGTCTGATTTTTACAATAAATGGTATTATTTTTTTGAGGGATGAAATAGTGTTCCTAATTGGAATTATTTATTATGGATTACAGTGATCAGTATATTATTTAATCAAACATTTCTGGTTCAAAGGAAACGATTATTTTATATCAAATATTTTGACATTATTTTGTAGACTCAATATTACTTAAAATATTTTTATTTAAGAACACATTTTAATTAATTTTATAGTGTTTGGTGGCTTTTATCAGATGGATGCAATTTATTCCTTTTATGGAACTATTTTGTTTAGAGTCCAGTTATGGTAGTTAGAAATACAAATCTAATGGTATGTTATAAAGTATTATTATGTAATAAATTAAACAAAATGTTGAGTATAATTGTATCAGATATTTAGATGCATAATAAGCAAGAAATTGGAATTTTACACAGTGCGTGTAAAAAACACCAGTATGTTTGCTTTTTCTATTTAAAAATATTCATATTTGCGACGAAAATGTAAATTTTAATTGAAATCCATTTAAAAATTCAGTAAATCATTACAGAAAGTCAACTCATGACCATTTTGTTAAAAGTCCTTAAATTCTTCTCCTTATTATCCATAATACAGCATTGAAAACAGCCTTATCCTTTGAAAACTGTTTTAAACTGTTTTATCTATATAAACTACAACTATCTTTCCAATATTAAAAATTATAATTTATAGGAATTAATTATTAAGCGCTACGCAAATCCGAAAAGGTTGAGAACCGTCGTATAAAAGAACAAACATACCGGACTATTTCTCAATTGTTTCTACGATTCGAGCAGTTTAAATTTTCCAGAGCAAAAATCAATCGGTTGCGTCATTATTATTATTACGCAGTACATAAACTACAAGCATCTCTTCAATATTAGAGGTTATAATTTATAGAAATTAATTGCTAAGCGACACGCAGATCCGAAAAGGTTGAGAACCGCCGTATTAAAGAACAAACATACGGTACTATTTCTCAATTGTTTTAACGAATCGAGCAAATTGAATTTCCCAGAGCAAAAATCAATCGTTCGCGTCACTATTTCGCAGTTCATACGCGCCACGTGCACTGGGACGCTGTCTTGCCATATGCGCCGATCTCGACTCAAGTGGTCGCTTACTGCGCATGCTGCGCGAGTTCGTCTACGCACGCACATTGAACTTCGAGTCGCATTGTGCTGCGCGCCAGAGGGGACTTCAAAGCGCGGTTGAACCGTGCTGGCCACGATGTGTCAGCGTCGCCAACGCTTTATCGGACACGAACGTACGTGATAGACAGCGGACATTGCCGCCCCGGGAAAAATAATACAACGGTTGAATTGTAATCAAAAGCGGGCAGGCTGTTTGAACCGCAGTAACCTCTCGATATGTGTCTTCCGGTTCGAGCTGGCTGCCTTGCAGCGGTTTCCTTGCACGCTCCATGATATCACGGCGTAGTGGCTGAGCATTTTGATGTTTAGGCGGTGTAGTGGATTGGTAATTTCGGAGGTGGTCGATGGGAAAAAAGGAGTTGAGAGACTCTGTGTGAATGAACTGCGGGGTTGAATGACAGAATTGAGTTTGCTGAATTGAATTCGTTATTGGTAAAATTCAGTGTGAGAGTTATTATAGTGTGAGTGTTAGTATTTAGGAGTTATCAGGTGTATTTAAGTTAGTTTTTGATTTTTAAAGGGGGTTTTGTTTACACAATTTTGGAGTTTTCTAACTTTTTATTAGATAATAATTAATGATAATTTTGCTTAGATAATTATAGTTTTCTGATGTAGGAGATTTAACATAAGAGTTTAAAGTAGAATTTTGTAATTCATTTTATTTATTTTTAAATATTCAGGTATTTTCTATTTTTTCCATTATATTACATACCATAGTATCCAATAGAGTGCTGCTATTGCCATACCCTTTTTAAATATGAAATTCCTTTGTAATAACAAATAAAATAATTCTCAAGTCTCGTTTACAAACCTAACCTAAAAGATTACAATTTTTTAGTAACAAATTTAATACATTTTATACAGAGTGACTTATAAATATTAGTGTACTCCAGATTAGAAGCATTCTGTGCAAAGAAATAAGATGCAAATATAAAATAAAATTTTTCCACATGTGATTCTGTTTCTGCAGAAATTGATATTAAATTTTTAATGGTACACGTTTGCTCTAACGTGATCATATACATGTATTACTATAAATACTAACTGTTCACGCCAAGAAAAATAAATTGATAGAATCGATACAGACTAACCTATGACATTGGAAATATCTACGAACGCAAATGCGAATGGGGATAGCTTCTAACGAGACCCGTTAGGTGGCGTCGCAATTAACTGCGCGCGCACCAAGAAACATTTCGGCCATTTTTCTCGAAAACGGAGCCTCCTAGAAAAAAATCTTATTCTACATTTTCGACTTATTTTTTTACACAGAATCAATTTCCACCGGAATTTACCGCTAATTACGAAACACTCCACATAATCCAAGGATTATATCCTCGTTGTCATTTCTCGGCCCTGCTGAGAGGTATGAATAGATGGCTTGGGCTATTCTAGCAGGAATTGCTATCTCTTTGACTCGATAGGTCAGTGACATAGATTCACCAAAAAATCTGAACTGCTTCGATATTAATCATCGTTTCACAGTCATGATGCATAATAATAGCCGGCATACAATGTTTAGCCGTGAATGGAACGGAATTAGCAGAATGGGAATGACACGCAACATGCAGCCAGCAATTCGATTCCCGTTACAACGAAAGAATAACGCGTTACACGGTAATCTCCAGCCATCTTACAATTTACTACGTTTTCGCCGTTATTAAGTCCGAAGTATCTAGCTGGATACCGTTCCACGTTAAACAAGAAACCTATATTCCTATACGATTCGTGGCATTACTTGGCAACGAGGGTACGGGATGTCGTGTGCTCTGGCATCTCGTATTGGACAGGTTGTACTTGCAATTTGCAAAGAACGTTTCGTCAGCCAGCTGTGAACAGGGACAGCCTGTGCTAGACATGGATGCAAATGTGTAATTTTCGATGATCTGTAACCCTTCGTGAGATCTTTCTCCTCTGTGAACCGTGAACTGGGCTTGGAACTGATTGCTGGAAAGGAATTAAGCCAATGACTACCAGTTCTGCCTTTCGACTAAACGCCAAGTGTTTTCGTGATAGGTAATTTTTGATTATTGGCAGTCGTTTGTACATTTAGGTAGAGAATTGTAATTAATTTTATTTTTACGATTTGGAAGTCTGTCTAGAATTTTTGTATTAATTATATTTAATTGGAGGATTTCTAATTTTGTTAATTTTTTTTATTGCTATTGGAAATTAGTAAAAATTATAATTCTTTCTTTATGAACCCAGAATTGGATTTGAATTTCATTTTTGGAATGATTTCTAGTGCTTCTTAAATAATTTTCAATTATTCAGAATAATTATTCGTAGATTAAGAATTTTTATTAATTTTATTTCTGTTATTTTGATAAAAAATATATTATTTTCATTTTAAAAAGGATTCCAAATATTGCAGTGTGAGTTATTAGGTACGAAAAGTCTAAAAATAGTATAAAATAGGAGCAATAATAAAAGTTGGAAGATTTATAGTTTTGTTACATTTTTTATTTCTATAGGAAATTAGTAAAAATTACAATTCTTTCTTTATGAACCCAGAATTGGATTTGAATTTAATTTTTGGAATGATTTCTAGTGCTTCTTAAATAATTTTCAATTATTCAAAATAATTATTCGTAGATTAAGAATTTTTATTAATTTTATTTCTGTTATTTTGATTAAAAATATATTATTTTCATTTTAAAAAGGATTCCAAATATCCCAGTGTGAGTTATAAGATACGAAAAGTCTAAAAATAGTATATTATAGTATAAAATAGGAGCAATAATAAAAGTTGGAAGATTTATAGTTTTGTTACATTTTTTATTTCTATAGGAAATTAGTAAAAATTACAATTCTTTCTTTATGAACCCAGAATTGGATTTGAATTTCATTTTTGGAATGATTTCTAGTGCTTCTTAAATAATTTTCAATTATTCAATATAATTATTCGTAGATTAAGAATTTTTATTAATTTTATTTCTGTTATTTTGATTAAAAATATATTATTTTCATTTTAAAAAGGATTCCAAATATCCCAGTGTGAGTTACTAGATACAAAAAATCTAAAAATAGTATAAAATAGAAGTAATAATAAAGGAAAAATAAAATTCAATTTAAAACGAAGTGGATTTAAATTTAGCAGCAATGAAGCATTGTCAAGGCGATTTAAATTTAAGTTTTGAAGCTCTACTTATTCTCGTAAGGCGATGTAAAAAGGAGAAGGGCAGAATCGAACGAGAATGCTGTAATCGGCGTAACTAGATTTCATATAATCGCTGAGAATCACCTGAGCTTATACCTGACGTATAATTCAGCGATTATTTATGACTTTTACGACTCGTAGTTCCATATGCAGTTGATATGCAGTTTTACATACCTCTAAGTAGGCAAAAGTGATATTCCAAAAACTGGTGCAGTAATGCCAAAACCAACTCCACGTAGAAATAAACCGTTTTGAAAATTTATGTCCCAACGATATCCTTTTAGATAAGAAAGTAGGAAATCCAGTTTTTTAACATACACGATCTCATATTCTTCATATGCGAAATTTAAGTTAAAAATATTCTCCAATTGTTCCTGAAATTGTGCTTAATTTTTCAGAATTCTATTTATTATTATGAAAATCTTTTGACGTAGAAAATTGGAATTCGATGTTCACGAATATTTGGAGAGAAATTGTAATTATACTTTTGAAATAATATTTTAGGTTAATATTACAGAAAGGAATTCTGCTATATGTGACAAACAATCTTCGTTCTTTGCTATACCAAAATCGAAATTACTCCCGAAATTTTGGCTAATTTTGAGAATTGTATTTAAGATTATGAAAACCTTTTTATTTAGAAAATTTGAATTCGATGTTCACGAATATTTGGAGATAAATTATATTTACGATTTTGAAACAATATTTTAGGTTAATGTTTTAAGTTAATAATACAGAAAGAAATTTTGCTAAAAGTGATAAACAACCTTCATCCTAGATTATATTAAAATCGAAATTACACCAGAAATTTTGCCTATGTTTTAGAATTGTATTTATGATTATAAAAATCTTTTGATGTAGAAAATTTGAATTCAATGTGCACAAATATTTGGAGAAAAATTATATTTATGATTTTGAAATAATATTTTAGGTTAATAATACGGTTACTTGAGGTTATTGTTTTAGGTTAATAATACATAAAGAAATTTTGCTAAAAATGGTAAACAACATTCGTCCTATGCTATACCAAAATCGAAATTGCTTCTGAAATTATCCATAAATTTGCAATAAATAATTGAATTTATGACTATGAATTCGTTTGATGTAGAAAATTTGAATTCATTGTCCAGAAGTATTTGAAGAAAAATTATATTTGTGATTTTTAAATAATATTTTAGGTTAATGTTTTAGCTTAATAATACGGATATTTTAGGCAAATATTTCAGTTTAATAATACCTATATTTTAGGTTAATATTTTAGATTAATAATACAGAAAGAAATTTTTCTAAAAGTGATAAAATCCTTCATCCTAGATTATACCAAAATTGAAAACTTGAGAAGATTCCACATCGATCACTGTTCATATCTTCGCCATATCTTCAGTGGAACGAAGTGACCACAACTGTGGAGGTCGTAGGTCAGTAGTGGAAGGGCCACAGCCCTCCTCATCGCATCCCTAACCCGAGTATTATCCCTCATCGAGTCGCCATCACTCTTCGATCGCTCGATAGAAATTCTATCATTCCCACAGTACTTCTGTCCAACTATGGCACCGCACCGATATTAAAGATAATCCATCACGTGTGTGAAGCATGCGTCGCAACCCTTATTGGCACCGTGTCGGTGCTGCAGGATTAAAAACGACCGATTTTCGTCGAGATTAAGATAACCATCTACGAAACTACATAATCGTTGCTTCGGAACGGTAATGACCGAGCAATTTGTAGTATCGATCTTCGGAAAAATGCGGATCTCATAGGTCTGCGAGTCTGCAGGACGATGCGAGGCTTAAAAAGTGTCCAGACTCGTAGCTGCAGGTAGAAAACTGGTATCGATATGGGTTGTGTACTGGTTAACTGGATGGTATCCTGAAGTGGTGATTTTTTGTCATCGATGTCGTAAGTTTCGTTTCATTGGATAGGTTAGGGACGTTCCAGAGTTGGGATAGAATGTCGATGGTGGGGTGAACGATAATGTGGGTTTATTGGTCGCGATAATGGTTAACAAATTGCAATTTAGTTGGAAGAGTTGGAAAATAAAGGTAGAAATTAAAGATTAAATTGTAGAGTAACGTTGAAGATCGGAGATTGTGTCAGGGATTAAATTGTGGTGAATTTACATGTGGTAAATTGTGGTGCAATTAAAGTTCAGAGTGAGAGATTGAAGATTAAATAACAGCTTCTATTATGGTTTAAAATTATAGTTGAGTCATAAAGTTTAAATAGAGTTTTAAAATTAAAAATTAAGAATTATATTAAAGGTTAAAGTCAGAGGTCAACGATCAAATTGCAGATTAAATACAAATTTAAATTATAGTCTAAGATAGAAATTTGAAATTCAAAATTATATATCAGGTTAAAGATTGGAGTCGAAGATTAGAAAGTAAATTAAAAATTAAAGATGCGTAATTAAATTTATAATGTGGTTAATAAAAATTAATAATTACAGATATTACACTCACTGAAGAAAAGAAGAATAAAATAAAATAGGTTAATAGTTTCAAGATTGGAGTCGAACGTAAGAAATTAAATTAAAAATTAAATATGTATAATTAAATTTATAATGTGGTTAACAAGAATTAAGAATTATAGATATCACACTCACTAAAATAAAATAAAATAAAATAGGTGAGTAGTTTTAAGATTGGGGTCGAAGATTAGAAATGCAGTTAAAAATTAAAGATACATAATTAAATTTATAATGTAGTTAATAAAAATTAATAATTATAAATATTACACTCAAGAAAAGAAGAGGGAAATAAAATAGGTTAGTGGTTTTACTATAATAGTCTTCATTCTTTCAAGAAAATCACAAAATGTCATATATTAGTTGTAATACATCAGAATCACTTAGAGCTTCTTTACATTTTGAACAATTTCAAACTTGACGTAACAATGATTTATGTTTAGATTATATTCTCAGAGAAAATTTCATAAAAACTATTGTCGCGATTTTATAGACATTAATCCATTAAGCAATTACTTTCTGAAGTGTAAAAATCTGTCCGCGTTGATGGCTTCACCTTCCAGTTGGAGAGTAGATGGCTAATGTTCTTCCAACACTGACGAAACCCTCGGGAAACTTTCGATTCATCATCGACTTACAACTCTATTAACTAGATACAATAAACATAAAAACGAGACATCCAATATGGGCAATAAACTTCCTGTTACATTGGAACAAGTATCGAGTAACAAATCTGTTTTGAAAGTACATTAGATAGTGACTGAAACAAATTGTTTTAGTTCCACCACTAGGTATTGAGCGATCTGTAATTACATCAAGTTCAAATTTTATTTAAAAATGGCAATCTATAATTTATAATTTAAAAATAAAGAAAGAAAAAGTGTAACAATCTAAATTAATTTAATTCACAGTAAATCCTATAATTTTATTGTATAATTGTTTAAGGGGATATAATTTCTGAGACTAAAGCATTTTTGAATACCAAGACACCCAAATTTTTATTAAAAATTTTGGTAAAATATTTTAAATCATTTTTGAATATCAAAATACCCAAATGTTTATTAAAATTAAAAAAATTTTAATATTTAAAAATCTTTCAAAAGAATATTGTTCAATTTACATAATATACTTTTATCTATTTATTTATTTATTTATTTTAAAATTTCAAATAGCAGGAAATATTGAGATGAAATCTGACATTAAATGCTAATTGCATTACCACTAATTATACCTCAATAGTTTTTCCATTCTAATCGTAATTAAACACAAATTTATTTTTCTACTTATGTTATCTGCAATACATTTCTCTCTTATTGCTTTAATAGCTAGTAAAATCATCAGTGAAATTATTCTTATTAACTAAATAGATTTTACAATGTTATTGAACTATTTCTCAGCCATGCGGAACTAAAAGTCTACTTAACTAAACCCCACAAGTATTTCCACCTGGATAAAAATTCCGGTACAACAAATAGCACAAAAACATTGGAGAAATAGACCTATTTCTAGACTCAGCACGCCGTCATATTCGATTGCCATAAAAGGAACCGAAGCAGACAATATCGGAGCGAGCCAGATGAGTCTCCCTCCGTGGCACTCAGGAAGATCGAGTTCGCCAATGATCAGTGGAAAATGTTCGTCGATAGCTTCCAGTCCGTAGCATTCCTCTTAAAGACGGTTGAACGGCCTCGTAACGCCTCACAGGAGGAATGATTGAGCCGCGGCCAGAGAAGCAGCCGCAGAGCTGCTCTCAGCTATCGTTTAACCGGATTAGGAAGCCAGTCTGAGGAACGGCCGTGTCCCGTGCTATACCACCGATGCAATGTCAACACGTGTATACGCCGCTGTGTCGCGAACCACGTGTGCACTGCAACGCGAACGTGCGGTACCGGGTCGACCCGAACCGCTTCCGAATCGACCCGAACGTACGTTACCGACTCGAGTCGAATCGCTTCCGACGCGACGGACTGTCGAGCGACGCTAACGTGCGTTACGACTCGACCCGAACGGCTTCCGACTCCACCCGAACGTACGTTATCGACTCGAGTCGAACCACTTCCGACGCGACGGACTGTCGAGCGACCCTAACGTTCGTTACGAGTCGACCCGAACCGCTTCCGACTCCACCCGAACGTACGTTAGCGACTCGAGGCGAACCGCTTCCGAGGGACTGCCGAGCGACCCTAACGTGTGTTACGACTCGACCCGAACGCTTCCGACTCGACCCGAACCGCTTCCCACTCGATCCGAACGTGCGTACCAACTGCACCCGAACGTGAGTTATTAACTCGACCCAAACGTGCGTTACGACTCGAATCGAACCGTTTCTGACTCGACTCGAACCGAACCATTTCTGACTCGACCCGAACCGCTTCCAACTCGACTCGAACGTGCGTTACCGACTCGACCCGAATCGTCGAAACCGCCACGTGGCTACTCACAGGTGTAATTGTGCCTGACGATGGTTATGCTTCGAGTCATAATTATTCATAGGGAGTCAATTTCACTTGAAGTCATAACTATCGGTAGGTAGATAATTTGATTTCGAATCGCCACTCTTTACAGGGAGTCAATTTGACGTCAAGTGACCATTATTGAATCTGACGTCACGTTACCACCAGTGCTATAAAAATACTGCTCACCACCTAAGGTTAGGTGATGAAGACAAGTTTCAAACAGCATTAACAATAACTAATTTACAATAAAAAATTCTTGAAATTAATTTCATCACACTTATTACAGATTTATTACAAAATTTACCAACAAATTTTCGATACATTTCTATCAAGGAGAAACCAGGTTTATCATAAGTCTAGAATGATCATAGGTAATTTAGGTTACTCTTTTCTCCAGAAGTACTTTTCTCGCGACATTGACCACTTTTCTGAAAAGTCAATTACGTGTATTATATCAATTTTCGTATTTTAGCTGATCGGTTCGTGGAAACCGAAATTCGCGATTATTCGCAGTTATTTCTCGCGTCGGAACACCGAGTCGTCATGGAGGTGAGCTTGTGGTGCTCCGCATCGCGTGCGACAATTCTTCTAAACAAGCCAGCCCAGGGCAGTATGAATTTCATGCTTCAGCCGCGTTTGACGGTTCGTTAAACAGACCACTGTATATTCTGTAATTGTTCTCGAAAAGTACACGGTGTATAGCTTATTTGCCAAACAAACCAGAAACTTCTGCAAATTAAAGTTATTCTCAGCTCGAGGTTACGTGTCCAACGAATATCGGATAATGGATATTTATAATTTTTTAATGGCTGGGTTTGGTTAATATCTGAAACATCTAATATTTGCAATTCCTTTGTTTCTGAATATATTCGGAATGAACCAATATGGCGACTGATGCTTAAAAATTGCGAATTTTATATTTTGAACGAAGATTATAGTAATTTTTTTTTTATTTTAGGTTAGTAATTTTTATCCTGTGGTATGTTGAATATTCTTACATAGTAGCATGTTAGCTGAATTGGATTATACAAATTTTTTAATTATATACAGTGTAATATATTGTAATGAATAGATAATATTTATAAAGTGGTTGACTTGGTTGATGATGATATATGATTGATTGGTTGATAATATGTAAAGAAGGAGGTTGAGAACCGCTGTGTTAGGAGATAATTACTCGTGTAATTGGTAGTTTAAAATTTAATGCAAAATTGATAAATTGAAATCGAAAAAGAATCAACAATTAAATCAACAGTTTTGTTAGGATATTTGGAAGCAAATATTTATTCTTGTGTGTCAGTCAAATTATTTTTTTTTTTAATAAATATATACTACGTTAACGTATTCAAATATTTCGATTAACTGGTTTCAATTTAACTGCTTCACTGATTATGTATACATATACAGTTATTGGCAAAAGATAAAGAACAAATTTATTACCTGCGAATTTTTATATTTTCTGAAATGCATAAATTAAAATTAAAAAATAGTCTTTCCCTGCCAAAAAAAGGAAAAAAATTATTGTTTATTGTTATATGCAACTTACTGTTCATTGATACCATTTATTCATCTTTTCATATTATTTTTAATTTTAATAAATGTATCTCAGAACAGAAAATCAAAATTCAAGAATAGAATTCAAAAATAGGCTCTATCACTTTTTCAAAAAATTATTATTTATTGTTCTACGTATATAATTCATTGTTCAGTGATATTATTTACCGATAATACTATTTATTGATCTTTTCGTTCTATTTTTAATTTTAATCTACGTACTTCAGAATATAAAATCAAAATTCAAAAATAGACCCTATCATTCGTTCAAGAAATTATTATTTATGGTTATATATATAATTTAATATTTAATGACACTATTTATTGATCCCTTCGTCCTATTTTTAATTTTAATCCATGTATTTCAGAATATAAAATCAAAATTCAAAAATAGGCCCTATTAGTTGTTCAAAAAATTATTATTTATGGTTATATCTATGTAATTTATTATTCAATGACACTATTTATTGATCTCTTCCTCCTATTTTTAATTTTAATTCATGTAATTCAAAACGTAAAATCAAAATTCAAAAATAGGCCCTATTAGTTGATCAAAAAATTATTATTTATTGTTCTACGTATATAATTCATTGTTCAGTGATATTATTTACCGATCTCCTCATCTTATTTTCAATTTTCATATATCTCAGAACATACAAAAATATCCAAAAATTTGCAAATTGGTTTCGTTTAAAAACTTTGTTTCTTACCTGCTGTCAGTAAGTGTATATCCAGATTTTAAACGAAAAGTTGCTGGAATCGGAGGAAATGAAGGTGAAAACATCGCGTGCAGAACCGGTACTAACATCAGACATCAGTCCCCGATTTCGTGAACGACGTAATGCATCAAACAAATTCGTGTGTTTCCAACCTTTCGAAACTAAATTTATCGCTGGGCTGTTTGTACTTAATAATTGAGGGCCGTGGTTTCGTAATCGAGTTACGACACGAAAACCGAACTTCTTTTTCGAATCACCGTTCGTGCTTCAAATTTATGTATTTGCAAGTAAGACCCAAGACTGTCATCCTCGGATGCGAGTATCGTATCATTAACCTTTACGTGAGCGAATTGCAAAACGAGTTGTGCCAGTAATTTCTGCCACATTTCGCAAATTTGTACCGAGAATATACCTTTGAACTTGCAATTTGCGTGTTTATTGAGAGATCTTAACGAGACATGTCATTTTCGTATTTATTTGAACAAGTTGTTACATTTCTTGCATATTCTTTTTAGAATCTTAACCTTACTTTATTTTTCGTTATTATTTATTTGTTCTTTCTTGTTTGCTTGATAAAATATAAGTGTATAATAATATATTATTACATATTTTTATTTATCCCACAGTAGGTGTACATTGACTGCAAAAATGGTGATTTCGTAACATTTTAAATGATTCAATAAAATCCTTAAATATTTAATATTTAATCCTGATTTAATAAATATAAATAAAATATTTAAATCCTAAATATTTATTATTTTGGGGGAAAATGTTATTTTGTATTTTTTATATGTTTTTAATATTCGCTATATTCAATAGTATAATTCTGTTTAATGTAAATAATTGTCATATTGATTTCAGGATATTGACGATAGAGTCACGATTTCCTAACGACATTGGAATTAAAATATCTCCGAAACTAATGATTTTTTGACATAAATAGATTAATAGATTTTTGTTAAGAATATTAACACGTTGAGTGCGGCACCGATTTTGCTATAGTTTCCGCTCAGGCGGCAGCTAGTGAGCACTTGATGCCGAGCGTTCAAGTATACCGAAGGGTATGGGCAGAAGATTACTTTGTTTCACTTTGTCGTTTGGACTGTGAGAATGGTACAGCCAATGCACAAATATACAAATTATAAACAGAAGATAACGGGGTGGGGAATGCCAGAAAGGCAAGAAGGCGATCACCAAGAAACGATCAGTCGAAAAAAGCCACGGAAGTGTAAAGATTTACTTTAGCAGAGGGAATTAAATTTTTACAATATATTAATTGTCATTGATAATTTAACCCTTGACAATGCCAGTCTTATGCACCGATGATGATCAAACGAAAAATTCGCTGTCAGTCCCTAGAATCCACACCGTCCAAACGAAAAGTCTGTCAGTCTCTAGGGACTGACGCCGCCTGAACGGAAAAGTTCACTGTCAGTCTCTAGGGACTGACGTAGCACTCAACGTGTCAAGGTGCGTCAATTGAGGTAATAAAAAATATATGATTCCATTTAAGAAAACGCTAATGACGTTTATATGTCCTCTACGCGTCCATTTACACGAAAATTTGTAGCATCAAAATGTGCCCCTCTCAAAACCATTTAATTTCGTTGGAAATATTTTTCACTACGCGTCATAATAATGACGTAAATCTAGATCGCAATACGTGGTGAGCCACCCTGTATTATACCAGGGTCCATAGTGATGCGTTTATGTGCACTAGTATTACTACTAGCGCCACCACTGACGCTAACTCCGACGAATTCGCATATACCAGCGGCCATACTGGCGCGTGCACGTGCATTAGTGTCGCCATTAGCGTCACCACTGGTATTTGTATTAACGTCTACTAAAACCTACGCGAGTGTTCAGCCCAGCGTTACATCGACGCGCTTACGCACACTAGCGCCACCACTGCCGCTTAGTCGAGTAAGCATCAATTGCCCTTCCTGTTCTCTGGGTTAATGCTTGTTCGTTGTACACGCATTGTGCGGTCCTTCCTTCCCCTCAGCGACCAGCCTGCTATCTAGGGAGGGAAGGAGCACTTTTACTTTTGGCTCGTTTCCCCATGCCGGTGGAAGCAACTGCGGCGTGTGGACGATTTTTCAGTCGTTGATTGCGTCGCAATTATCGTGCACGGGCTAAAACATCCTCCTGTGTCTAGAAGGCAGGGGTTTCCGGTTCTGCAGCTACCACCGGCAGGGAACACTTAATTACGAGTGGCCAGACACCGTATCTCGACGCACTTTTGCGTGCTCGCTTCGTTATTGAGATGCGTTCTGGGATAGGACTCATCTGACGCAGCCTCGCGTCTTGGACGGATATTTTTGTGCACGGAAGCGTTATCGATGGTAGGTTTAATTTGAGGTTAGGTACAGACAGTCATCCAAGCGCACGAGAATCTTCAATCTTCTATGTAGAATTTTTCGTATCTTTTTAATTTGTTTTCAAATTCTTATTAACGAGAATTTAAAAACTAGACATTAAATTTGGAAATATTTTCATACATGTTACGTATTAACACTAGATTTACGGAGCCCATCAATTTGATGGGTTGCTCCAATTATACGATGGTAACAGATTTGGTTAACTTATATTAAGACTGTTAATATTGTAATTGTTTTTAAACTGAACTAATCGTTAAAAAAGAGACACGTGGTTTCCTTTACCTGTCAATTTGACAGGTGTCAAATATGCAGAAATAGGTATGCAAATAGCGTCCGTTAACCTAGTGTTAATATTCTGATGATTTATTTTAGTTTCTGTATTTCTATTTTGTAATAAAGTTTGCATCAATCTACAATTTATAAGGAAGTAGGTACAATTTGAGGTTAGGTACAGTCAGTCATCGAAATATTTGCGAATCTTCAATCTTCTACTTCGAATTATTGTCATCTTTTTAATTTGTATCCAAATTCTTATTAACAGTAACGTAACAACTAGACAAATCAAATTTGGAAATATTTTGATTTTTGCATGTTAATTATCAATTTTGTAATGACTTATTTTAATTTCTCAATTTCGTTACCTTCGATTCGGATGAAACTTGATAGGCTTAAAGAATAGTAAAAAATATTGTATACGTAATTTTTTTAGCTACGATAACTGAAATATTAGGGGGGAAATCACCCCCAAAGATCGACCCCCCGAAAGTTAACTCGGAAACAGTTAAAGTTGATAAAAATTTGCTTTATAAAAAATTATATAGTTTTCTTATATGGTTTATATTTGTTAGTTTTATAAAATTATATAGTTAACCAGAAACATTCAAATGAATGGGACATATATTTTAATTTATAAAAATTTTTAAATTTGTGCCTAAGTAAGAAGCAGTCTTTTGCAGTTGATAATTACTAAGATACGAATATTCTTGTGATTCACTGTACATTAAAGGTCGAATTAATGATCCGTGATAGGTGACCTAACTGTTATCGCGTTATTCGAATTTTATGCAAGAAATGCCACTGTATCAGTCCGTTATGTGCAATTAACCGTTCGAATCCTACGGCAGCGCCATCTGAGTCGTACTGATAATTATGTCGATGGTTGCTTGCAGCTTCTGGTGTCTTTTTAAGGCAAATCGACATAGGTATCTTCTGATCAGTTGGTATTTTTCCTGATAAAATTTTATCAGTGACCTTTAAACGGTTAGTGGATATAAATCGTTTATTGATTAGACCTGACTGGGTGAGGTCTCTGCTGTTGCAGCAATTTCTGAGGCGTAGTCGATTGTTCTACGGTTTGAAAGTCGAATATACGATGAATTTTTCGGTTGACACTTCTCGATCAAATTTTTCCAAACGTATCTGACACTCAAACAGTTAATGCATGCCAATGGTTTATTGTTTAGACGTGGTTGCGTTAGGTTTCTGAGGCGTGGTCAATTGTCCTGTCTAGTGGAAGTTGAATATATGATGAATTTTGACAGGGTCACCTTTTCTTCGACATCTGGTTACGTGACCTTAGGAATCTCAAACTAATTTCAGTGATTTGTCATACTTACTCAGCCCCTTGTTTTGCAGTGCTGATCCCTGCTGTGATTAGACTTGTATGTGTCATATTTTATTCTTTTTGCTGTACTATGTATACTTAATATACTTTTTGTAGTACATAATGTGTTCAGTTGAAGTAAGTATGTGATGTACTCAAATACTACAGATTAATAAAATTGTGATCATGCCAGGAATCAGTACTATGGTACTTAGGATACTTAGATCCGAATTTTTCGACATTTAGAATACATCTTCCATTTTACCTACGTTCTTTAAGTCTAAGAAGACTTAGGATCAAAAAGATATGCGTAAACAGCATAATATTTCAAAAAATATGGAGAAGTATAATCCTTTAGTGTCTATCAGTAATGTTAAAAATTAATAAAAGTGTGATGATGCCAGGAATCAGTATTTTTCTACTTAGGGTACTTAAATGTGAATTTTTCGACATTTAGAATACATCTTCCATTTTACCTACGTTCTTTAAGTCTAAGAAGACTTAGGATCAAAAAGATAGGTGTAAATAGCATAATATTTCAAAAAATATGGAGAAGTATAATCCTTTAGTGTCTATCAGTAAAATTAAAAATTAATAAAAGTGTGATGATGCCAAGAATCAGTATTTTTCTACTTAGGGTACTTAAATGTGAATTTTTCGACATTTAGAATACATCTTCCATTTTACCTACGTTCTTTAAGTCTAAGAAGACTTAGGATCAAAAAGATAGGTGTAACTACCATAATATTCCAAAAAATGTGGAGAAGTCTAATCCTCTAGTATCCATCAGTCAAGGGATACATATCTCTCGTGTTACTTCCGCAGAATTTTATTTACATATTTCAAATTATTGGCTGCTGACACTCCATATTTTACACGTATCATGAGGTACCTATTTCCTGCCATCTCGTGAAAGCACATTGTAATCAAAGTTAGCCACATGGTGTTCTCCCTCGTGAGAGTCTACGCGCCTGCACCGACGCTTCCCTTCAAATTACTGGCTGTCGACACCTAATATTTTACATATGTCATCAGAGACCTGTACGCTACCATTCTGTAAAAGCATACAGTAATCGAAGTCGGCCAGTTGGGGTTCTTCCCTTGCGACAGTCTATACGTTAGCACCAACCTGTCTTCTCAGGACAGCTTCTCACGTGAATGGAACACAACCCTTCTTCGAATCCAGTCTTCCATAGACTTATACCTAACAGATTGCTGACAGCTTGCGTTTACTGTCCCTTTTTGTTCCACGTCGTTGCGACGTGAGTTTGCAGTTTCCGATGGACTTTCGTTGTTGTATATCGTGATAGCCACTAATTTTTCTCTGAAATTTGTGTCTCTGTGGTTTACTCAGTGTAGTATTTCTTCGTATAGTAGACTAAAAGTGTTGGGATTAATATGGAATATATTGCAAGAGGAAAGTGTTGATATCACGTGAGCAAAAGTGAAGAATAATTCAATAATTGATATTTACAAGCATTTATCATTGGTAAGTCATAAAAGTGTATTTTAACTCTTTGCATTCAAGAGGCATTACTCAGTCGCCATTTAATCAGAACCTAAAGATCGATGTTAATTAATATATCAAATTTAAAATTATCCAAAGATGCATGGAATGTCGAAGTAAAATAATTCTACGCTTTAATTTGCATACGATCTCTTATTTACCGTTTTAGAAATATTGTCAACTTTATGGCAGAAAGTCTTTGAATTACTATTTTTCTGGAACGAAACATTCGACGTTTGCAAAGGGTTAATACAAAGGATTACTTTAATTAGAAGCACGATTAATCAAAAAGTACAAAATTTTAATATAGTGTTGATTCGTTCTTTGTTACTATGATAGCCTTAAGTCTTCGCTAAGAAAGACACTAGCGCCACCGTGGTCAATATCTCCATCAAAGCACCGTAGTTATCCTATATATTCTTGAATTATTTTCTAATTTTGTAATTCTGTAACGAAAAATTCGCCGAGTGCAAAGGGTTAATACAAAGGATTACTTTAATTAGAAGCACGATTAATCAAGAAGTACAAAATTTTAATATCGTGTTGATTCATTCTTTGTTACTATGACAGCCTTAAATCTTCGCTAAGAAAGACACTAGCGCCACCGTGGTCAATATCTCCATCAAGGCACCGTAGCAATCTTATACATTCTTGAATTATTTTCTAATTTTACTCACACAATCCTGAGACCTCTTATATATCCTTCATATCGTTTTAAACACTTAGGTTAGTATTTAATATCGTATATAATTATTCTTGTAATTATTAATATTAACTTCTATCGGGATGAAAATGTAATTATACGTACCTATATATTTTCATAATCTTATTTTAATTATTACTATGTTCTAGCCTTAATTACAATCTCAATCTCGCTTATTTTTCAAACTAAGAATTTTCCTAACCTCCATAGACACCAATCCCATTAAATATTTCATAAATTCCATCTTTCTTTACCAAATTCTTTTATCATTTCACTCGCAAGTTCTGTGTATCTGAATGCAAACAATATTATTTTCGAAATATCTATTCAGCATAAATATTCAAGTATTTGAACACTTTCGTAATCACCTGAAACTACTGGTCAGTGACTGCTTGCATTCGAGAATATATTTCCTGTTGTTCGCTTAATTGCATTCCGTTTGTTTATGCTTTATTTGAATTCGAGGCTCGTCGAGGAAGCACTGATTACCCCATTTCCAATCGTTCTGACAAATGGATACAGCGATTTTTATCGGAAGACTGCAATCTTCTCGGAGCGATTATATTGGAGGGTGATTTATCCGTTTTCTTTTTCAGCTGCTTAGCAAAGAAAACCGAGCAGCCGGATAATGAATCATCTTCCTAAATCGGTAACGCTGCTCGACTTATCTTTATTTGTCTAGTGGCCTGTTAGATGAAGATAGATAAAATAAATGAGACATCTGTCAAGTAGCATTACTCACCGGGATAAAAAGTCTACTGTTACAAATCGAGAGGCATACGTTCGTGTCCTGCGCCGATATAGTTGTGAAGTTTCACTTCCACGTCGAATGATTGTTCGATAATGAAAATTTATGAAATTCTCCATTATTTTCGTTTTTCTCGAAATGTGCTGTAACGAAGATGAATTAAATTGTCTTTAAAGAATTTCAATGATCAAAGTATTATGGATCAACGAATTCACCTTGAAATGCATTATCCGTTTATGGGGAAAAAGAATATATAGTTCTATTAAGGGAAAGCAAGGTCACCTTGAAATCTCGGAAACACGTCCAGCTATCAAAAATTTGTGATTATTATAACTATGACAGCGTTATTAAAACAGGGTTAGTTTCTATAATAGTAGAGTAATTATGGAAATAATAGGGCAAGGCAAAGAACTAGAATGGTACTTACTAGTGCACTCATTTACTAACTAATTAATTGTAATACATTAAAGAAATATATGCAAGCCAATAGTGATCATTCCAATATCAAAAAAGAGACAAAAAGATAAAAGTAGGAAATTTTTATAATTTTTCAAAATAATAGAGTAAATAGAGAAGAAATATATTAAAGAAGTATATTCAATTCAATAGTGATCATTCTAATATCAAAGAAAAAAGATAAAAAGATAAAAGTAGATTTTAATAATTTTTGGAAATAATAGAGTAAATAGAGAAATATATTAAAGAAATATATTCATTCCAATAGTGATCATTCCAATATCAAAGAAAAAAGACAAAAAGCAAGAGATTTTAATAATTTTTGGAAGTACTAGAGTAAGTAGAGCATATAATAAGACAATAGTAAAGTAATTACGAAAATAATAGGGCATGGTAAAGAACTAGAGTGGTACTTACTATTCCACTTATTTACTAATTAATTACAATACATTAAAGGAAGTGAACAATTTAAGTAAAATTTTCAACAGAAGTTAGGCTGATGGCATAAAACCAACTATTGGAACAATACTTTCTCAATGTCTGTTGAAATCCCCAGATTCCCCTAGATCCCCCCCTAGATCAATTATTTATCTTCACTCTTGCAACATGGTGCATACTTCACACGAGTAGCATTAAACCATTAACCTAATCTACATATTATATTATTCACTTCACTGCTGAAGAAACTATCTCGAAGGCTGAAAAACAATGATGTGATACTTGTTATCATAGTTCACTTGGACCCAGAAACTCTCTAATCTAATTAATCCCAAACCCAGTACTCTCGGTATGCTCTATTCCTGAAACTAGAACCAATTACACGACGTATTACGAGAAAATTTAGCAAACATAACGCTGTCATTTGCATGCAAGCATGACAGGATGCCTGTGACAGCACTCAGCCGTTGCATCCATGGGACCACGTACGAAATGTTCATTCCACCACCGTAACGATCCTAATAGCTCTATCTGACAGTGTCCACAGAGCACACAAATCGTGCAAGTACGCTGCAAACCCGGTAAACAAAGTGTGCCCATCGGTGGGCAAACACTCTGGCTAGGGGGCCATCTCTGGAGACCTTTGCCTCGGCAAACAGTTTCTGTCCGTGGCATTACATCGTCTACACGTGTTCGCGACGTTTCGAGAAATCTCGTTTGGCGTGGAACCGCGAGTGTTTGCGATTCGCCGCAACTCAAAGCGATGTAAAGCGTTGATAACGTGGCATTATGGCTAAGTAACTACCGACCGACTAGCTTGACCATGGATAAAACAGCGGCCACGCTCTACAAACCAACGGAGAAAATGCGTGTGCACAGTGCCATTTCAGTGTTTTATTTGTACGGGATAGCAGTCCGTGGATTTCACGGTACGCGGACACGAGACGATTTTTTTGAAACAAAATGATACTAGCGGAATTTTTCGTTCGAGCAAAAATGTGTGCACGATCACCGGGTGATGGAGTGTATCGGTGGATGAAGGAATGTTTGAAAGAGAACGAAAAGCGAATTGGATGGTGGTAGAGTTATGATTGTAATGGCTATAACAAGTCAATAGGATTTTCCTTATGTTATGTTATATTTTCCTTATTTTTCTTATTTATGTAAAAGAATTAGCTCGCCACGATATTAGTCGAAAATTTCAATATAATTGAATTCTTTAGTCAAATTCTATTGAATTGTAATGGCTATAACAATTCAGTAGGATTTTTCTCTCTTATTTATGTAACAAAATGAGAGAGGTGGTTTGGGAATACTTTGTCGAAGGAATTTTTGTGAGCAGGGAGAAATGGATAATGGTGGATTGTGGAGGTTATGATTGTAGAGCGTTTGAGATGGTTTGGGAGTATTCTTCTGAAGAAAGTTCGTCGAAGGAATTTTTGTGAGGTAAGGATGGAGTAAAAGCAGAATTTTGGTTGTGTCTCGGGTAGTTTGGGAATACTTTGTCAAAGGAGTTTTTAAGAGTAGGGAAATATGAATAGTGGTGGATTGTGGAGGTTAGGATTGCAGAGCGTTTGAGATGGTTTGAGAATATTTCTTTGAAGTAACTTTCTTGCAGGAATTTTTGAGAATCTAAGACGACTATTTTATATAGTGATAGTGTTGTGGTTATAGAATGTTTGATATGGCTTGGGAATCTTTTATAAGGTAATTTTGTTAAAGGAATTTGTGAGAAACTAAGGCGACTATTTTATAGAGCAATAGTGTTGTGATTATAGAATGTTTGAAATGGTTTGAGAATATATTATTGAAGTAACTTTGCTGTAGGAATTTTTGAGAGTGTAAGGCGACTATTTTATATAGTGATAGTGTTGTGGTTATAGAATGTTTGATATGGTTTGGGAATCTTTTATAAGGTAATTTTGTTAAAGGAATTTGTGAGAAACTAAGGCGACTATTTTATAGAGCAATAGTGTTGTGATTATAGAATGTTTGAAATGGTTTGAGAATATATTATTGAAGTAACTTTGCTGCAGGAATTTTTGAGAGTGTAAGGCAACTATTTTATATAGTAGTAGTGTTGTGATTACAGAATGTTTGAAATAGTTTAAAAATCTTTTATTAAAGTAAATATGTTGATGAAATTTTTAACGTAGCTATATGATTATTGAATAGTGATAAGATTTTGGTTGTAAGACGTTTGAAATAGTTTGAGGATCCTTTCTAACAGTATTGAATAGTACCTTAAAACCTTTGCAAGTATTTGAACCGTGTAATAAGATAATTGAATAGTAAAGTTCTGGTTGTAGAATGTTTGAAATGGTTTGAAAACCTTTTCTTGTAAGAACTTTTAGTGATTTAACATTGTTTCAAGTTGCATTTTACTTTACACGAAATAAGATCTTTTCAACGAAATTTCTATACAGATCAAATCACAGTATCCTTCACTATGTTTCTCTATTTGGAATAGTGTTGATAGGGTACCATAAACACCCTAGCCACCTTTCTTCATCCAATCACACAAAACTATCCAAACTTCCAACAGATCCAACACAATCCAACCCAAAGGGATCCAAACTCCCAACATATCCAATCCAACCCAGTCCAAACTGAAAAAGAAGCTTAAAGAACCTAATAATAATTAAAACCTAACTCAGAACGACAAAACCATCAACGTGGAATTCACAGTCAGGAAAGGAGTCTACGAATTACACCTCGGTGACCCAACCTCTCCATAGTTCCCAGATATAATTACCAAAACGTTATTATCCTCTGCTTGAATCCCGGACCACCTGCGAGCCACCTAGCCCATATATTTTTTCTTTACATCTCTTAACGAACTTTCTCCGCGATTTAGATTGTACCAGTTTATTCTCGCCCATTACACATTTTCCCGCGAGGCTAGACCGGATGCAGAGGCCAGCGAATATGACGTACGTTTGTCCATTCACTTGGAACAGAGGTTTCACCTCTGTCGGATGATGGTTTATTCGCTGTTTAGAAATAAGAGGCACGTTATTCTTCGTGAAACAATCGCGACGGAATGAAGCCAGATTTCCTTCTCAGGCACGCAGGTATTCGTATCGTCGATGAGTTTCGAGGCGATTTCACTTGGTCTCACTGGGTTCCCATCATCCACCATCTGCTACGTTTTCAGAACACCTGTTTGCCGAGAGTTTGCTCGCGCTAACCAACGCGGTGCACTTCCTCGTTACGTTCTTGGTAGCTGGAATGAGGATCAAGAGACGAATAATGGCTGCGCGCGAGTCACGTGACCCTAGGGACATGTCGATACCGGTTGGCTCGTCTAGTTACTAGTGATCGACATTTCGCTTCATCATTTTCCTCTTTATTTTTATTGTTCTTATTATTGTTACTCTTTTCATACTGTTTTGAGTATTTCAGCTATACGAGGAGTCCTTTTCAAAGTCTTTTGCTATTGTTGCGTTGTTTTTTGTAGGATTATGTGTACTCGTGAGTGTAGGTCTCTGTTGATGGATTTCTAACTTCATTTTTAACTTGACTTCACTCTATTCTAACTATTAATATTATTATTATTAATATTATTGTTGTTGTTGTTGTTGTTGTTGTTGTTAGTATTCTTTGGTTCTTTGGGTCGTAATTTTTCCTTTTTTCTCTTTGAAGAGAGACCTTTGGTATTCTTTTTTCCAGGACGTATCGATATATCGATCATTTAATGGAACAAAAAAGTTCATCAATTAGTTTCAATTAGTTTCTTTTTCTTTGCCTCTTGTTTCCTATTGTTATTTCCTTTTTATTGGTTTCGAATATTTTGAATTTCTTTCTTTTTTTTTTGTTTTTTGAGGGGATTGTTTTATTTTCTCTTTCCTTGTCTTTCGGTTGTAGTATCCTCTCTTTTCAGGACATATCGATATGGACCATTTAGTCTCTTAAAAATAGTTAATTGCGATTTCAATTATTTATTTTCTCGTTTTCTACTCTTTTTTTTTTTAATTTCTTTTTCCCTTTTGTCCTTTTAATCGTGTTTTTTCATATTTTTCTATCCTCTGCGTTTTCCTTTGAATATTTTCTATTTCTTTCTTTCTCTTCCTGTTTTTTTAGATCGTTCTTTATTTTGTTTTCTTCTCCTTCTGTTCGATTATCCCCTCTTTACAGGACACATCAACATCGACCATTTAGACTAATTACACTTCATCGCGATTTCAATTGTTTATTTTTTCTTTTTTTAAATTTCTTTTTGTTTCTTGTGCTTTTAATTGTGATTCTTATATTTCTTTATGCTTTGTATTTTCCTTCGAATATTTTCAGTTTCTTTCCTTTTCTTCCCGTTCTTTCTTCTCTTTCTGTTCGATTATCCTCTCTTTCCAAACACATCAACATCGACCATTTAAACTAATTATACTTCATCGCGATTTCAATTATTTATTTTTTCTTTTTTTAAATTTCTTTTTGTTTTTTGTGCTTTTAATTGTGATTCTTATATTTCTTTATGCTTTGTATCTTCCTTCGAATATTTTCATTTTCATTCCTTTTCTTCCTGTTTTTTTAAATCGTTTCTTTTTTTAATTTTCTTGTTTCCTTTTCTCTCTATTTGTTTATCCTCTTCTTTCTTCTCTTTCTGTTCGATTATCCTCTCTTTACAGGACACCTCGATATCGACCATTTAGACTAATTATACTACATCGGGATTTCAATGGTTCATATTTCTTATTTCCTTTTCTCTGTGGTCCCTTTAAACATGATCTTTTTTCTATTCTTTTCGCCCCTTTGTTCGTGTTCTCTTGCCAATGACGCAGATGTGCAGAGAGTTAATAGGCACATACGTGGAAAGGAAGAGAGAGTCGTGATCTGTTTCTCTTATAATTGTTCGCTTTCGTGCGATGTTACGTATAAAATGTTGCGCAGTGGCATCGCGCTTTGGGTCCGAGTGGAAAGTAGGGAAGAGTCGGAGACGATTTCTTTTCGCGTCTATCGCTTTGCATGTCGCGATTTATATTTTCCTTTCTTCCCTTTCTCACTTCCATTAGATTTTTAGGTTTGATTATACCCACAGCATTTATGCATTTTGAATACGTAAACGCGTATAAATAATGTATGCCCAGTAAAGTATATGTCGAGAAACGTGTATTTAGAATTAATTATGTAAAGAACATCGAAGATATGCAGTGATAGCAAAAATTCCTTATTTAAATCATTTCGGATTATAATTAAAATTCCAATTAACTGTCAGTATTTTCTCTACGTTGTCTGTACCTGATTGATGACAAATCAAATTTTTATACCGGTTTTCTACTCGCTTCGTCGTTAATTTTCTACAAAAATATGCGTTCGTATAAACTACAGTGTTTCTCAATATTCCATTCGCGATATAAAAATGGCTAATTTTATATTTTTCATACTAGGGTGTCCCAAAATTCATTCGACAAATAATTCTGATAGAAAACAGATTTTTAATTAAAAATTTTAAATATTTCTCAACAATGAAGACACATTGTTCTTTCATATAGCGTCCATTTTTATTTTTAATTCAATTTAAAATTAAATTCGCAATAATTTTATAATTACATCAAAATTATTATTATTACCAATTTTAATTGAAATATATAATTTTCATTTTAAAATAAAATTATTAAAATGGAGATAATTTTTCAAAACATTCTGTGTACTATACACACAAACTACTATACACTATTATACACTACTATACATTAATGCACTGAATTACAGATCAATTTCTTTGAGGGGAATTGTTTTAAGAAATTGAAAATTACTATGACGACTATTCTCGTGATTTTCAAATAAAAAGCCAGATAACAGATTACAAAAATCATCGAAATAATCTGAAAGTCACTCTGATCATAAACTGTCAACTGTCACGCTGTCATTTTTCTTTCGTTGTCAACACTGTACCTCGTGAGTGGCGCAAAATTCAAATCTTGCGTGAATTTTGAGACACCATATATGTACAGAATTACATACTGTACCTAGGTGCACAATGTAATTCGTCAGTTACAATGTTAAATGCTATTTGCATTCTACCATTTTGTATAATTAACGAACGGTACACGTGTAATTAACAATAATAATAATTTTCTCAAACGTGAATGATTTATAAATTGAATTACTATAGGAGCATTTAAACTGCAACTGTTTTAATTATTAAATTCAATAGAGAAAATATTCTTAACCCCGCATAGCACATAAATTTCTGCTCGGTACTGAGAAACTGTGCATGAAAGAATGTTGTTACACGGTGTTGTGTACAGTTAAAAAACGTCGAGATCAGTTGCAAATTTGCCTAGCTACCGGAATAATGGAATAATCATCGCTCAATTTTCGGTACAGTTATTTGTAATTAGTGGTATCGCGAGGCAACGTTAATTTCTACGGCCAGGTAGTTCGATTTAGAATGCAGAATGTACGGTATCGAGGTAATTTAGTAGTCGTTTCTTTCAACGGATGAAAAACTAATTTCAACGAGGATGAACGCTTCCGTGCTTTAAATATCTTGTAGCAAACAATTATGGTTACCGCTCAATGATGTAAAGAAAAATTGGCGATAATTCGTTTTTATTTGTTTGTTTATTTATTTATTTACTTTATTTATCGTGGTGTTTGTATATTAGAAATTAGTATAGTTATTATAGGTGTTGTGGTGTTGTTGTACGAGTCGTTCATTACTGAAATCGATTAACTTCCCTTTTTGAAAAATTTTTAATAGAAAAAGTTGACTATACCAAGTGCTTTGACACTTAAATTTAGTTCCCTTCTGTAGTACATATGTAGGCAATGTAATTTCTGTTGCAAAAGGTATTTTATAAAAATATAATTGTGGTGGAGAATGTTTAGAATACACTAAAAAAGAATCTAAATTTTTAATTTTATTATGCTATTTAAAACAATAATACAAACTTTAGATTTATTATTTAAAAAATAATCTAAATTTTTAATTTTATTATATTGAATAAAAAGTAATTCAAATTTTGGATTTGTTATTTTAAAAATAATATAAATTTTCAATTTTATTATATTATATAAAAAAGTAATAAAAAATTTGAATGTTTTTTTAAAAAATAATCTAAATTTTTAATTTTGTAATGTTATTTAAAAAAATAATCCAAACTTTGGATTTATGTTATTTAAAAAATCTAAATTTTTTATTTTATTATGTTCTATAAAAAAGTAATTCAAATTTTGGATTTATGTTATTTAAAAAATAATCTACGATTTTAATTTAATTATGTTATTTAAAAAATAATCTACGATTTTAATTTAATTATGTTATTTAAAAAATAATCTACGATTTTAATTTAATTATGTTATTTAAAAAATAATCTAAATTTTAAATTTGCTTTGAAATTTACTAGGTATTAAATGGTATTAATTCTTCATGCTCTTCAATTATAAAATCATTAATAATCTGCAATTTATTATCTGCTTTTATTTTCATCAGTAAAGACAACGAAAGGGAAAAGGACTATTACATAAATAAATTTCCAGAAATTTCTAATTTTGTTACCCTTCAAACCAAAATTTCTTATTCCAAGAAATTTCCCATTACAAGCATGCATTAGAATTGCTAATCAATGGAGTCGAAGAATTCTCAGAGTGCAACGGATTGAAATTTCTCTTTCCCAAGCGAGTATCACCTTTAGTGCCAATTTTTCTACTATCATGTAATAATAAAAACCGCAATTCTCTAACAATAAATACTTTCTAAAAATTCCTTGAAAATAAGAGAAAGCACCATACTGGGTAGCAACATTAATTCAGTGGTGATATAAAAAGTAGGAAAGTCCCATTTACCATTTTTTTCTCTTCCTTTATTGAAAGAAGGATGTTATTTTTTTGCATGAAACAACATATTTCTGACAATTATAGTCGGAGTGACACAATACGTTCTTGATTAAACGTTATTTCACAGGAGGTTTGCATCACTTCTCGCAAGTTTTTCGTTACTGGCAAAACACGCCTGTAACTCAAATTACACGGAAATCATTTCTCACGGTACGATATTGCAAGTAATGGCAGCAGGGGGTCACAGTGACTTTCAGATTATTTCGATGATTTTTGTAATCTGTTATCCGGCTTTTTATTTGACAATCACGAGAATAGTCGCCATAGTAATTTTCGATTTCTTAAAACAATTCCCCTCGAAGAAATCGATCTGTGATTCAGTATATATATAGTAGTATATAGTAGCCTATGTGTATAGTACACAGAATGTTTTGAAAAATTATCTCGATTTTAATAATTTTATTTTAAAATTAAAATTATATATTTCAATTAAAATTGGTAATAATAATAATTTTGATGTAATTATAAAATTATTGCGAATTTAATTTTAAATCGAATTAAAAATAAAAATGGACGCTATACGAAAAAATAACGTTTCTTCATTGCTGAGCAATATTTAAAATTTTTAATTAAAAATCTGTATTTTCTATCAGAATTATTTGTCGCGTGAATTTTGGGACACCCTAGTATGAAAAATATAAAATTAGCCATTTTTATTTCGCGAATGGAATATTGAGAAACACTGTTGTTTATTTTCTTCGAAGAAATCGATTTCTGATTCATTATAGTAGACAGGATTTTCCAAAGAATTATCTAAATAATATTTATAATTTTATTTTTAAACAAAGATTATATATTTCAATTAAAATTGGTAATAATAATAACAATAATTTTGCTGTAATTATATAATTATTGTGCCCTTAATTTTAAATTGAATTAAAAATAAAAATCATGCTAAAATGTGGAATATCATGGAATATTATTTAACGAAATTATGTTCGGTTAAATAAAAATTTAAATAACATCGTGGAGTGATTATAATTATAATTAACAATAAATTTGTGCTATTGGTTAAGTAACTAGTACTGGAAATTGTTAATAGTTAGTATTGATTATTAGTGATTGTTATTAGCAATTGTTCAAAGTTGAAAATATATAATTTGCTTTTTAATACCATTTTCTCCGATAAATTAAATCGAGTCTAATTCAATTTTGTTAATGACACATGCACTTTGAAACAGAAAGTATCTATTGCATAGTTTCATAATAATAAGTTAATCATAAGTCATTTTGTATTCGCATGTTGTAATCGCGGTACATAATAGAACTATTGCAATTATAGTGATGTGTGTTTCAGATTATAGTGTACAGTTTTCGATATGAAACAATGATAAGAAATAGTAGGTTCATGTTGAAACTATGATTTGTATGCTGCGTTGCATTACAGTGATTAATAAATACGAACTCAAAACTTGCAGTTTACGATGCATTTAGCGGAGTACTTATCTATTATTCAATTTATTTTCTATAGTAATTTAAGAAGTAGCAATTTTATCTCAAGTATATTTTCAGAAAACAATAATCATTTTTTATCGATGTACCAAAAAAATAAATTTTTAATATTTCATTAAAACAATTACATATGTCGTAATCACATACATTATATATTTACCAAATTTTTCATCGCGTGACAAAAAGAAAATTTTTGACAGGAGAAAAAGTAGGATTTGGTTTATGGTTATTGCCAAATTTTTATTTATTTATTTATTTTATTTTAAAAAGAAATAAATTTTTAATATTTCATTACAACAATTACGTGTGTGCTAATCACGCAAATTATATATTTTCCAAATTTTTCATCACGTGACAAAAAGACAATTTTTGGTAGGAGAAAAAGTAGGATTTGGTTTATGGTTATTGCCAAATTTTTATTTATTTGTTATTTTATTTTTATTTTATTACCAAAGAAATAAATTTTTAATATTTCATTAGAACAATTACGTGTGTGCTAATCACGCAAATTATATATTTTCCAAATTTTTCATCACGTGACAAAAAGACAATTTTTGGTAGGGGAAGAAATAGGATTTGGTTTATGGTTATTGTCAAATTTTTATTTATTTATTATTTTATTTTTGTTTTATTTATTTTATTTACGTATATACGTGACAAAATGTAAACTTTTTGGAACGAGGAAAAATGGGATTTGGCTCGTGGTTATTGCCAAATTTTTATTTATTTATTATTTTATTTACGTATATATGATTTTTACTATTACACGATAAAAAGTGTAGTAAATATCTTTTATTTATTATTTTATTTACTTCGTATTTATTATTGTACTTATTTTTGATTTATTTTTATTTATTGCTTTATTTTTAAATTTTATTTGTTATTTTATTTTTGAGTTTTATTTATTTTAATTATTTTGTATATAAAATTAGTTTCACGAATGCACAATAATTCGTGCAATTTGCGGAGTGTACCTTTGTATAGTACATTTGTCGCAGTACTGGAGCAGCAATTACAGGCACAGCGAAATTCAATAGCTGCTATTGGTCTATCGAATGAGAATTCTAGTCCAGCAGTTCTGTGTATATATTTTGCACGTGTACCAATTTAATAAGACCTGCCAGGCAGAGAAGCAAATAAGGGGACAGGACTGCAATTATCAAAGGTGCACGAAGCTTCGATGTAATTTCGAAAATGTGTCGACGTCCATAAAATCCTGCACAGAGATCTGTCAGTCCTTTCAACATCGCCTTATCAGCCAGTATCATTGAGTAATTCTTTAATTCAGAACCTCTGAATATCTCGTTCAACTCTCGAAGGACCTGTTCAGAGCACCTGCTCCTCTGTCATCATGATTTGACGAACTTAAGAAAACTCGGGATACTAGTCACGATGCATTTTTACCGTCACTAATTGATTACGAGCATATTTAGAAAATAGATGACGTTATTTGATTTTATATAGCCTGGCTGAGATGCTTCGTAATTGAATAACACCCAGTTCCTTCGTGTGCCAGTAACTGTCTCAAACCTGTTACTATATCGTTCTGTACGCCATTTTACAAAATAGAAGATGGAGCAACTAGTGAATCAGTGGACAACCTAGATTTGGCTAGTCTTCCTAGAAGCCGAAGCATATCTCGTCTAATAATTAGGATGTTAGCAAAGTAATGGTTTGGATCAGCGAAGGAATTAGGCTCTAGAGTCGCTTCAAATTGTCAACAATTGTCACAAATTGTCACGAATTGCTCCATGTCAAGAATTTATGACACGTCTATCGCTGTTTAGGGTGCAGACGTCAGGTCCTAGCAATTCCATAGTCTATAAAAATGCTAAAGAGCTTTTAGATAGACCTCTAAGTTAGACCTCTGACTCTGCTGGTCTTCTATAGCTTACAGCTGTTTGACGTTTCTTTCAGACCTATCTCATTCGACATCTAAGCCAGCTCTATCATGCCAGTGATGGAGATATTTTAAATTCAAATTTAGAGCTTCCAAAGTAGATAATGTGACTTTTATTCGAGCAGAAACGTAATTACTGTACAGCTTTGCTGCATAGAGGCATGATGGGTACGGAATATGGATCATCAGCTCAATATAGATGGGATTATTGACTTCCAGTCAATAATAAAAATTCATGTGACCTGTCTCATATATTGTAGCAGTAGGAAAGATGGATCTGTTGCAGTATGATTAATCAGACTCCTGTTCCTTCCAAATGTGAACTTATCAGGTTCATACAGTACGTTGATATATGTATACTTCCTAGAATATTGCATCTCAGGAGTCTGCACTTAAGATTGGTCAGGATTGGCAGAGGACATAGACATAGGCAAGAAGATTAGAGGAATATTTTGTTCACATGCTTTCTGTCTTATGTTAAACAGCCAACACTGATTCCGTGTCTATGTCAGTGCTTTATCTCTCTATCCCATTTGATCTCTGTGAGACCTGGCTACTCTCTTCATTACAGGATGCAGTATAATCTCACTTGTATACACGATGTCTCTAATTTACAAGAAAATTCGTGTGACCTATCTTTACGATCTTATCAAAGAAGATGGACCTGTTATACTATAGCTAACCAGACCTATATACGTTTCTTCTGCGAATAAAGTCCTTATACATGTTTTAAGGACATAGACTTCTTTCCAGAATCCTAAACCCTCTCAATTTTTCACAATAGTGATTATCTCATCTATCTAATCAATGAGCTACATAACCTCTTAGATAATTAGGGTTATATGGGACCTAGACAAAATACGTGTGATCTGTCTTTGTAATTATGTTAACGAAGATGGATCTGTTATAGTATAGGCAATCAGGCTTATGTACATTTCTTTCATGTACAAACTCCACATACAAGTCTTAATAGTATGAACTTCTTTCGAGAATCCTAAACCCTCTCAATGGTACACAATAGTGATTGTTTCACCTATCTCATCAGTCAACTACATAACCTCTTAGATAATTTGGGTTATGGAATCTGGACAAAATTCGTGTGACCTGTCTTTATGATCCTATCGATGAAGATGGACATGTCACACTATAGCTAATCAGACGTATGTACATTCCTTATCAATATAAACTTCTTTTGAGTAACCTAAATTCTCTCAGTAGCTCACAATAGTGATTGTCTCGTCTATCTAATCAATCATTTACTTAATCTTTTAGATAATTAGGTTTCTAGGACCTAGATAATATTCGAGTGACATGTCTTTGCGATTCTATTAATGAAGATGGACCTGTCACACTATAGCTAATCAGACCTATATACATTACTTAACAGTATAATTTTCTCTTGGGGATCCTAAACCCCTGGATAGTTCCATACAACCAATGTGATTGTCTCATCTATCCAAGTAATTAGCTACATAACTCCTTAGACAGCTAGGGTTCTAGGATCTAGACAGAATTCGTGTGACCTGTCTTTATGATCCTATTGATGAAGATGGACTTGTTACACTATAGCTAATAAGACCTATATACGTTCCTTAACAGTATAAATTTCTTTCCAGACTCCTAAACTCTCTGGTTAGTTCCATGGAACCAATGTGCTTGTCTCGTCTATTTAACCAGTCACCTACGTAACCTCTTAGATATTTAGAGTTCTAGGACCTAGACAAAATTCGTATGAAGATGAACATGTCACGCTGTAGCCAATCAGAAGTATATACATTCCTTATCAGTATAAACTTCTTTTGAAAAGCCTAAACTCTGTCAATAGTTCCCAATCGTGATTGTGTCGTCTATCTAACCAATCAGCAATGCAATTTTTTAGATAATTAGGTTTCTAGGACTTAGATAATATTCAAGTGACATGTCTTAGTGATCCCATTAATGAAGACGGACCTGTCACGCTATAGCTAATCAGAGCTATGTACATTTCTTAACAATATAAACTTGTTTCAAGAATCCTGAACCCTCTATACTTCCATATAGCCAGTGTGCTTGTCTCACCTATCTGACCAATCAGCTGCATAACCTCTTAGACAACTAGGGTTCTGGGACCTAGACAGGTCTGTATGCAGTCAATGTACACAGCTCGTCGTTAGAGTATTAACTTTACATAACCATACAAACACGGGAAACGATAGAAGTGGGTAGCTTCATTGTTCCTTCATTTGTCAAGTGCTGCCGCATCATCGTCGCGATCAGAGCTCCAGCTAGCTGCTCGTTAGCTCTGCGAAAACACGGTGACTCGCGAACTTAGGCATCCGTTTCCTCGGCGGCTTTTTCTTCTAGAAAGCATTCGATTCACCTCGAACTGGATCGAAATGCACAGGTTTATCACGTAGATAGCGATTATCATTTCGTCGGCGGTTCTTTGATCCGTGGCTATCGGACATCGAAATTTTGTTTAGCTCTGCCCACTTTCCCTCGTTCATTCGCGGCAACACGTGGTGAGAGCTGGTGGCAGATCACGAGATAAACAGGTTTCGCAGATCTCGTCTGTTGTTTATGGTAGATTCTGCTAGATATATAGATCTCTGGTCTGCTAGGGAGCAGTGGGATTTATGATGTAGATCTCCTCGCTGCTTTTTTGAGAATATCTCTAGATTAGTTGGCTCCTATGGTGAGCTCTGATAGAGTTCTTTGCGGGGTTCTGAAGTATCGGATGGGAAAGGAATCGATGATACGGAGATCGTGTTTGAGTTAGGGTACTTACTAGGGTATGAAACTTGGATATTGCTGTATAGCAATTTTGCATTTTTAGGAATTTTAATTTTGGAAATTATGGCTTTAGAAGTTTTAATCTTAGAAATGACGACTTTAGTAATTTCAATTTTAGAAATTCTAATCTTAGTAATTATGATTTTGGTAATTTCAATTTTATCAATTTTGATCTTAGAAATTATCATTTTAATAATTTTAATTTTACCAATTTTAATGTTAGGAATTACGATTTTTGTAATGACAATTTTAGAAATTCTAATTTTAGAAGTTATGATTGTAATAATTTCAATTCTACTAATTTTAATGTTAGGAATTACGATTTTTGTAATTTCAATTTTAGAAATTCTAATCTTAGCAATTATGATTTTAGTAATTTCAATTTTAGAAATTCTAATCTTAGAAGTTATTATTTTATTAATTTCAATTTTAGAAATTCTATTTTCAGACGTTATGATTTTAGTAATTTCAATTTTGGAAATTCTAATCTTAGAAGTTATTATTTTAGTAATTTCAATTTTAGAAATTTTAATCTTAGTAATTATGAGTTTAGTAATTTCAATTTTAGAAATTCTATTCCTTCAAGTTATTATTTTAGTAATTTTAATTTTAAAAATTATGATTTTAGTAATATCAATTCTACAAATTTTAATCTTAGGAATTACTATTCTAGTAATTTTAATATTGAAGATTCTAATCTTAAAAATTATGATTTTAGTAATGTTATTAAAATAATTTTGGTTAATTGATATCAAATTATTCCAAATATCACAGATACAAAAACTTCTGCGATAAATTTTTTAATTCAAAGGCGTTAAATTAATTTTCTTTTTTATGGTGACCAACATTTTATTATATTATTATGAAAATATATATTCGAATGAGATAATCGAGAAAATGATTCATGTCCAATGGATTTGAAATTTTTTTGGTCAAGTTCTACGAACTTTTAATCTATTCTTATGAATTCCTGGAAAGTTTAACACTTTTATACAAGCTTAAATGAGATGTATAATGAAATATAGTTTAAGATGGTAAGTTCTTGATTAACCTACGATGTTCAAAGAAAACTTTTCATAGAGAGTTAAGTTAAATTTAGAAACACTTTTATTTGTAGGAAAGTGACTACATTCAGAGAATATTAAAGGAAAATAATTCTTCGCAAGATATTCAGCGATTATAATATCGAAACACTATTATGTACAAGACCAGAGATCATACAGAATTTATTAAAATTTAACATTCCAAATTTATTAAGATTTATTACCTTTCATATTTATTACAATTTATTATTACTCAAATCTACCAAAATTAATTATCATGAAAATTCATAAAAATTTATTAAAATCCATTTTTACTCAAATCTCTTCAAATTTAAAAAATGTTAAAAACTGATATAACATATTTATAAAAATTGATTACAATCTACTATATTTACTATTATACTTACAATTTACTATTACAATCTACTACACTTAAAATTTCCTTAAAATCTACATACTGTTATTATCTATCTATAGTGGATAATATATATTACTATAGTTATAATCTACTATTACAATCTACTATACTTAAAATTTCCTTAAAGTCTATTAAAACCTACAATACTACTATAATGAAGATTATAATATTTTTCTAACCCTAAAATGACTAAAATATTTATTAAGACTGCGCAAGCAATATTCAACTCAATTACTAATATTCGATGCTCATTTATGAAATCATAGCAATAATGCAGAAAATTTATTTTATCTCAACTATAACATACTTATAAAAATTGTTTATAATCCACTATACTTATAATCTACTAGTACAATCTACTATACTTAAAATTTCCTTAAAATCTATTAAAACCTACTATACTACTATAATCCAAATTTTTAACCCTAAAATGACTAAGATATTTATTAAAATTGTACATGCAATATTCAACTTAATTACGAATATTTGCTATGCATTTATGAAATCATATCAATAACCCAGAAAATTAATTTTATCTCAACTATAACAAATATATAAAAATTGATTACAATCTACTATACTTACAATCTACTATTACAATCTACTATTACGATCTACTATACTTACAATCTACTATTACAATCTACTATACTTAAAATTTCCTTAAAATCTGTTAAAACCTACAATACTACTATAATCAAAATTATAATATTTTTCTAACCCTAAAATGACTAAAATATTTATTAAAACTGCACAAGCAATATTCAACTTAATTACTAATATTCGTCACTCATTTATGAAATCATAGCAATAATCCAGAAAATTTATTTTATCTCAACAATAACATATTTATAAAAATTGATTACAATCTACTATACTTACAATCTACTATTACAATCTACTATTACGATCTACTATACTTGCAATCTACTATACTTGAAATTTCTTTAAAATCTATTAAAACCTACAATACTACTATAATGAAAATTATAATATTATTCTAACCCTGAAATGACTAAAATATTTATTAAATCTGTACAAGCAATATTCAACTCAATTACGTATATTCGACACGCATTTATGAAATCGTACCAATAACCCAGAAAATTTATTTTATCTCAATACGAGGGAAAGGAAGCAGTAATGATTGGTTTGAAATAAAACGAAAGTGCTTTTTCCAAATAAAACCATATAGGTAGCCATACTTCGTATACTTTATCTTCTCGTGCACCTGTTCCAGGTAATACGCATTTTCTCCTGTAACACTTTAAACTATGATTTCCCTTAGTTTCTTTTCACTACGCCTCCAGGCTTCGGTATCCATCAGAAATATGGTAATTAGTTAATAGTTACGATCGAACATCGCTCACATTTTACTTTATTCCAGGTCTCCATTTTATCAACCGTGCACTCGAATCGTTAGCTTCTTATCAAAAGTTTCTTCTCTCCGTGACTTTATCTATTGTTATCACTTATCGATTATTATCTCCCTTCTACTCTGCCTTTATCGTGCTGTGAAAATACAATACAGGCGTTGTCACGTAGTAGACCTCTCAAAATCGGGTATTCCTGTGTCTTATCTTGCGTTATCTCGTGTCAAATAATAATAATAGGAGTTTGAATAACAGGAAATTAATAACGTTGATGTAGTAACACACGTGTGTGTAGAATTTTCAGGATTTTAGTCTGTAGTGGGATATCGTGTTTTGAGTGCAGAGAATATTGGGATGCTTTTGTAAAATGTGAGATATATGTAGAATAGTGGTATTAAATGGTAAATTTGATTGGAAGATGACGTTATATATTTTTGAAATGTTTGTGAAATTTTACTTTTCATAGGATTTTGCATTCTGAGGTTCGAAGATTTTTGAATGTTGAAATTTGGAAGTTTCGAGGTTTTAATGTTTTTTAATTATGGTATTTCAAAATTCTTATGTTTCAAAATTTCAATATTCCAAATATACAATATACTAATATTCTAATATCCCAGAAGTCCAAAATTTTTTAATTCCAGTACTTCAATATTAAAAAACTCTAATATTTCTATATTTTAAAATTTTTTAATTCCAATATTCCAAACTTCTAGAACTCCAGAATTTCAGTATACCAAAATTTTAAGGTTCAAAATTCTTATGGTACAAAATTCCAATATTCTAATGTTCCAGAATTTCAATATTGCAATATTTCAATACCCTAGTATTCTAATATTCAAAAATTTTGTAATTCCAATGTTCCAATATTTCAGCATTTTACAATTCTAAAATTTCAAAATTGCCAAGTTTCCAAATTCCCAAATTTCTATCTTTCACCAATTGAAAATTTCTAAAATTCCAATATTCCAATATTCTAAAACTTTTTAATTCCAGTATTCCAATATTCCAAAAATTCCAAATTTCAGTAATCTAAAATTTCTAAAATTCCAATATTCGAATATTCCAATATTTAAAAATTTTTTAATTCCAATATTCCAATATTCCAAAAATTCAAAAATTCCAATATTCCTGTATTCCAAAATTTTTTAATTCCAATATTCCAATATTCTAAAATTTCCAAATCTCAGTATTTCAGTAATCTAATATTTCTAAAATTTCAATATTCCAAAATTTTTTAATTCCAATATTCGAATATTCTAAAATTTCCAAATCTCAATATTTCAGTAATCTAAAATTTCTAAAATTCCAATATTCCAATATTTTAAAACTTTTTAATTCCAATATTTCAATATTCCAAAAATCCAAAATTCCAATATTCCAGTATTTCAAATTTTTTTAATTCCAATATTCCAATATTCTAAAATTTCCAAATTTGAATATTTCAGTAATCTAAAATTTCTAAAATTCCAATATTCCAAAATTTTTTAATTCCAATATTCCAATATTCTAAAATTTCCAAATTTGAATATTTCAGTAATCTAAAATTTCTAAAATTCCAATATTCCAAATTTTTTTAATTCCAATATTCCAATATTCTAAAATTCCCAAATCTCAATATTTCAGTAATCTAAAATTTCTAAAATTCCAATATGCCAAAATTTTATAATTCCAATATTCCAATATTCAAAAATTTCCAAGTTTCAATATTGTACTAATCTAAAATTTCCAAATTCCACGATTCCAAGCTTCTAATACCCTGAAACTGCGGTACAAATAATATTCATTAAACAACATGTGTGATAAATGGTAGCAATTAGAAACTTCCAAGAGAATGTTAATGATTATTCTATTATAAATATCTGATACACAGATATGGACAACACCGAGCAAGTTTCACCCGGATAATACCATTACCGTGAAATTTGTGAGCCGTAAAAGAGGCAAGAAATTTGTCATATGACTACAACGCACGTACAGGTCAATGTACCTCGAGAGTTCTACCATTTGTGAATGGCGGGCTTGTGTTCGATAAGCGTGAAGCTCGCAAAGAACCGTGCACGGTGGTATGAGTTTCAGCTTTGAGATCGTGTAAATGATCGTTATTTTTGAAACGCCGTGTCGGGAGTATAATGCAATTGATATATCGTTTTCACGGAATTAAATCGTGAAATATCTCAAGCCTTCGATTCTTCAGGGTCGAATTAGCAATTTGTCCAAGCCGAAAAAGGAATATCAATTTTTATTTTACTCGCATAAATTATATACTCGCGCATGTATGTACATATATGGCTGCCGAGTGTTAAAGTTAATTTATATAATTACAGTGAAAGGACGTATGCAATAAACATTTATTCACGATAATAGATATTCGTTGCATTCCTTGCAATCGTTAAGAAATTCAAACTTAACTATTAACGAGTTTTCTATGATTTTTTTCTTTAATTTATAAACTATAAAATTATAATTTCGCAAATAATTTTGCAAATAATTACATAGGGTGATATAGTACTATAGTGATTGTGTGATATAGTTGCTTGGTACCAGGTTGAAAATAATTTGATTCCTTTTTTATTACAATGATATATCTTACTCGTTTATGATAATTTTAAATAGAGTTAGATAGGTGTTGTATAATATATTATATAAAATGTGTAGTATATGTTATATATAATTTATAATATAAACATTTTGTATATGTATTTTCAATTTTCATTATATGAAAGAAAATATATATATACATTTTTGTAAGTTATATTTTATAATGTAAAATATATTATATACATTACATTTTTATTTCTAGTATTTAAAAAAAAAAAATGATAATATATTACACATTATATTATATATAAAATAAATATTATAGATTATAAATATAAAATATAACTTTTTGTATGTGTATTTTCAATTTTCATTATATGAAACAAAATATGTATATACATTTTTGCAAGTTATATTTTATAATGTATAACATATTGTATACGTTACATTTTTATTTCTAGTATTCAGAAAAAAGGAAAATTAAAATGCATTACATGCTATATTATACGTAATAAATATTTTATATACAATTACTTTGCATAATTAATTTGCTTTCCATATAATTTATTTTTACATATTTTGCTTTACATATAATTACTTCTATGTCTAGTATTCAAACAAAAAAAAAAAATTAAAATGCATTATATGCTATATCATATATAATAAATATTTTATATACAATTACATTGCATAATTAATTTGCTTTACATATAATTACTTTATGATTAATTACCTTAAATAAGTACATTAAATTTATTTTCCCTATTCGCTAAATAAAATAAACAAAATATATACATATATTTGCAACTTATTTCGAAGTCACCAAAGATAATTACACATACATAAATTGCTAATAACGTTTGCCTCGAGTCATTAAAAACTAACAAAGATCCGATGATTTTAACTAAAAGTAAAATTCAAAAAGTATATAGATAAACACATGTTTATATACATTGTTCCGCGAAATTGGAACATAAACACGGGGTTTTAAACGACCCCGATTATCGCATAAAAGAGAACAAGAGTTTACCAATTAATTTTATCACGCGTGTTTCGCGTATTCCCTTTAATTACACGAAGCAGCTCGCCGCCAAAGAACGTTCGTTTATGCGATCGTCAAACTAGCTCCGCTGATTATCGCCAGCTTTTTCCTCTCTGCAGAGAGCAATGAAACGGAGAAATCGTAACATTGCCAATTACAGAAGCGAAGGTTGAAATTGCCGACTGAGGATGGCCAGAAAATAGGGGTTCGTAACGCGAGTAGTCGACCTGGCCAATTAAAAGGTGCCATTTGCTACAGAAGTATTTCGAGGAAATAAGAGAAGGTACGAAAATGGACATGGGAAAGATAAGACGAAGATGTGAGAATGGGCATGGAAAATGTCAAACAAGGTACGACTATTGATGCAAAGGGGAAAACACGAAAATGGCACTACAACTATAGCTATGGGAAAGGCACAGAAATGGTACAAAATTAAATATGAAAGAGATTCGAATAATGGTATGGAAAATATTCGATTATAAGTTTGGAAAAGAGAGAAAGAAAATTGGACGAGAATAAGTATGTTAGGGATTTAAAAATGGTACAAATATTGGATGCAAAAGGTATAAAAATGGTACGAAAATAGATGTGGAAAAACACGACTGTAAAATTAGAGAAAAATATCAGGAAAATAGCCATGAAAAGGGTATAAAAATGGCGCTGAAATTGGTAGGGAAATAGGGAAATAGGTAGGAAAAATCACGACTGTAAAATGGTAAAAAAATGGTACGAAAATAGCCATGAAAAGAGTACAAAAATGGTACGGAAATAGAGTGGAAAAAATACGGCTGTAAAATGGTAGAAAATAGTAGGAAAATAACCATGAAAAATGTTTAAAAATGGCACTGAAATAGGTAGGAAAAATCACGACTGTAAAATGGTAGAAAAATGGTACGAAAATAGCCAGTAAAAAAGTACGAAAATGGCACGGAAATAGAGTGGAAAAAACACGACTGTAAAATGGTGGAAAAATGGTACGAAAATAGCTGTGAAAAGGGTACGACGAAAATGGCACGGAAATAAGGATGGAAAAAATACGATATAGATACATATACCATAGGTGTAAAGAAAAGCACGAAAATGGTCCACGAATAGGTATAAAAAGAATAAAAAAATTGGCGTGAAAATATATATGGAAACGATACGACAGCTATTATTAAAAAGGAACAGACACGAAAATGGTACGAAAATAGGTATGGAAAAGACTCGAAAATGACACGAAAATAGGTACAGAAAGACATAAAGAAGATGCAAGAAAAAGGTGGAGAATGTGTCGACAAAATTCACGAGAAAATTCTTAAAAGATATATAAAAGTGACAGACAGGGTCTTGAAAAATATAGGAAAAATATGACAAAAGCTTGAAAAATAGAAGAGAAGCATGGAAAATTGACTACCTAGGCTTAGAAAATATAAAAAGAATTCTTAAAGTATAAAAGGAGCAAAATATCCTGGAAGATATAACAGAAGCAGAAAAAATTTTTTTAAATATCCGCAAAACTTTGAAAAGTATAAAAACAGTATGAATAAAACCTCAAAAATAAATGAAAAAATACTAAAACAAGTCTCAAAAAAGTCCTCAATAAATAAATAATAAAAAAAGAAAAGTTCTGAAAACCACAAAAGATACAAAAATAAAATAAAAAATGATTATTAAACTATAGAAGAGAAAGAAACACGAAAATAGTTATGTTCTTAATTTATTCAAATGAAGCTTCTTCATCGAATTTGTTCTCTCGATAAACACGATATCATCGCAAGCAGTGCGTGCTCGCGAATGGCATTCAGAAACGGTTCGTTGTCACGGAATATCGGAGCACGGGCTACCCGTATATACAGTGGAAGACCTACAGCTGAGGCAAGTAACCGAACGCCGAATAAAAATAGGTCGACGACAATGGGGATGGTACGTACAGACACCGTGTCATAAACGTCGTCCTGATATTTATTAAGTTACACAGAACTCGCTGCTTCTGTCCTCCCCCCACTCCCGTACGAATCTCCTTTAGTCGCGTGATCTCGCCTCGTGACAGGTGTCTCGATCGCTTCGATAGAATCGTTGTTCCGATGGTAAAAGCGAAGGTGAAAATGAAAAATCGCTCGTATGTAACCGGGAGATCGTTCTTTTGGCGCTGTTAAACGTGTCGCAAGCGCTTTACAGCGAGAGGAAACAGTGGGGTATAGATATTAACGATCGCGGAGATTGCTGCGTTGAACTTTCGACCGTAGAGACGCCTGGTGTCGCCACGACGAAGCTACGGTAGGAGCAGTGATGGACGAAGCGTTCCGAGAGTACGTGATCAGTGAATAATAGGTTTGGGAATATGGAATGTGTTGCTTGGGAAATTCATACGCGGATTTTAAGCAAAATGAAATTGTCGAATAAATGAAAAAATTAGCAAAGCATTGATATATATATTATTTAATAAAATATCATTTCTTTGAAAATTATTGTGGTACTTAAATCTTGTTTAACTTTTACTTGGAGAATAACTTATTATTTATTTTTAAAGACTAGTTTGGTGTTCCTGTGGGAATAGTTATATGCACATGGGTAGGATAGCAATATCGTACATAGAAATTAAAATAGGTATTTTTATACTATATATTCATGGTTTGAAATAATTAATAAAATTACCAATAAATAATTATCACTTTTTTATTAAAAATTATTATTATTTCATAAAACGTTAATTTTTGGTAAATGTTATTTTTAAATTTTGATTAATTCCTATTTGGAAAATATTATGTAATTTCCGTACTACATATGATGTAAGCCATATACATAGATATATGTATAACTAATTTTCAGTTCTTTATTTTTATAAAACTATTTATACAATGCACCGTCAATAATAATTAATTTCTAATTAATTATTTACCACAAATATTAATATTTTTAGTTTCAAATTAAAATAAAGATGAAAATCGACGAATAATATCGAAATTTTCCATATAAATGTAATCCATTTTAATGGATTCCTTATGTTACCCGTAACAAACACTTTAACGATCAGCTATTCCACATTATACCCCCGTTTTCTCGTTTCGAGACGGAGCGTAATCGACTTAAAGATCCGCCATAAATTTCCATCGGAACACGGCATTGTATTCAAATGCGCGTCGTCCTCGATGCTCGAATTTTCGTTTCGTGACTGTGATAGTCAACCTCGACCGCTTCGAGCACCGATGATCGATTCCACGCGCGTCCAACGCGCACGTTCTCGCGCGTGTTACGCGATTCCATGCGTTCCCTCGTATGCACCTATCGAATCGTCGACGCGAGTACAACGTCGAGCAAACACGACGGGTTGAAGGAGCATCGTAAATTGCAATTTGCTCTATATCCCCCCATCGGTTCGTCGCGGCGTCTGCTGGAAAATTCCGTAGGGAGCCGGCCATTTAAACCTTGAACAATGTCGCGCCATGTATATCTTCGCGATATGTTTACTTGGACGAAGTACCATTTTTGTTCTTTTTGTTTCTTGCTTTTTTGACGATGGAGATTTACGTCTGAAACGATTTTAGTGAATTTAATGAAATGGAAATATTTCTTTGGAAGAAGTATAATTTTGAGTTCTTGTGTTTTTAATGATGGGGATTTAATTCTAAAGCGATTTTAGTAAATTTGGTGAAATGGAGATTTTTGTTTGGACGAGGTACCATTTTTTTTTTTTTTTTTTTTGCTTTTTTGACGATGGGAATTTACTTCTAAAGGAATTTTAGTAAATTTGGTGAAGAAGAGATATTTGCTTGGTCGAAGTATCATTTTTATTTTTTGTTTCTTCTTTCTTATTTTTTTTTTTTGACGATTGGGATTTATTTCTGAAACAATTTTAGTAAATTTGGTGAAATGAAAATATTTGCTTGGGCGAAGTATCATTTTTATTTTTCGCTTTTTTTTACTATAGGGATTTACTTCTGAAAGGATTTTAGTAAATTTAGTAAAATGGAAATATTGGCTCGGTCGATGTATCATTTTTGTTTTTTGTTTTTGTGACGATGGGATGAAATATTTACTTTCGAAACAATTTTAGTAAATTTAGTGAAATGGAAATATTAGCTTGAACGAAGTATCGTTTAATATTATATAAAATTTCGCGTATTTAACTTGCAATAATGTCTTTCTATATGACAAATAACGAAATATTTTTATAATTTACAAGAATGGTCAAGAATTTCTATTTGTTGTATGCACAATTACCAACCGAGTTCTATGGCATTTCGCAAATGAAGTTATAAAAGATCAAGAGAAGATATATGCTCTAACTTGCTTGAGCAAGAATGAGGAATGTGAAATGCGCAGGAAAAAGTCGAGATAAAAATATTGCAGTAAGAAAGGTGCTCATTATGAAACAGGAAAATGTACTATACAAGAAACAAACATTAATGTCATTAACCTCTTCAGTGACAAAACTCATATCCTTTATTGTCTGGGATACTTACATAACAATTAAAAACCCTTATTTTTCATTTCAATTCTCTATTTCTCATTACTATAATTCTAGTCATTTCATAATTTTAGCCATTACTATAATTTTATCATTTTTCTACTATACATTATTTATTTAT